>NW_027493127.1:0-56033 GCF_021521415.1 Bidens hawaiensis | reverse complement strand
AATTAATCTACCATTTGAATTTATCTTCTAGTCCAGCCCAAATCAACATATAGAGTTTGGGATTCGAAACCGATTATAAACCGATATCATACTGTTTATGTTAACTGGTTCTTATCGGTCCCCGGTTACTCCTTTAGAAACAAGTGTCCAAACCGAACTTGGGCCAGAACACCTAACATAATTTGTGCACAAAGGCCTGATTCAACCAAAATTATGATTTGAAATTGTTTCCTATCTGATACATTAGTTCACATGTGTAAAGTTGAAAATCTGAACGTGTTTTTACTTTACAAATTGATGCAACTTTGGAATTATGGTAGCTGAAAAGCTGCTGTCATGTGTTAATCATATAAATACTAATGTTAATCATAAATCTAATTTACTCAATTAATCAATTTTAGAGGTTACCTGTTTGCAACAAATATAGTTACGTCAACTTTAACCTGACTTGTTCATTTTCTTGATTATCTATTTGACCCGTAATGATAGTACATAACCCAAATTGACTTGTTCATAAATAAACGGGTAAAAAATGACCCATCCACATGCAGGATGTACAACCAATTAACCCAATCGACCTTTACAATTGTAATATATATAATGAACAAAATGTTGACTTTGACTATGACTTGGAATAACCCATGTACAGTGACGGACCAGGAAAAAAATTCACATGGATCGGAAAAGGGTCGTTGTCAAAATTTTACAGGGGTCGATCAGAGTTTTAACATATATAATACCTTTAAAATAAAAATTTCACATGGGTCGGCCGACACCTACACCAAAGGTGTAGGTCCGCCAATGCCCATGAATCATGTACTTCAATATTCTTGATCAACGCAATCTTTCATATTATACGTTTTTAAACAAAGTACTTTTCTTGTCGGTTTTTTTTTTCAGATTTGACTTCTGTGATCAAACACGGTTTCCATTCATATTGACTTCAATCGTCAAACATAGCGTTTCACACGATCTAGCATAGTTATGTCATCTAATGCAACAAAACAAAAACAGTGGAATGAGGATATTTAGTTAAGCAAATTGAAGGAATTTTGTTTTATGCTAAAAGCCAAAAATTTCTATGGTTTTTTTGTATGCAGAAGATAGCCTCCAGTTGGGCCCTTTCTTTGAACCGCAACACAAGTGGCATTTGCTGTTTTCTACCAAATACTCTGCTGTCTCTCTATTGTCCCATTTATCCTCTGCCTGCATCCAAAGTTTCATCAAAAGTAAGTTTCAACTTATTATCAATAGTGGTGATATTCGTGTCAGGTTGATGGGTTAGCTGGTTGAAATTGATGGACCCAAACAAGAGGACATATATTTATGATTTTATCCGTGCCAAAGACATTAACTTCAAACGTATCGTGAATGGGCTAACATGTAACATGTTGAACTTATAAAGTATATGTTTAAGTGTTTAACCTATTTAACAAATTACAAAGGCTTAATCAGTCACATAAAATGTTGGAGGGACTTAACTGGATGTTTTATGAAAGTAATGCGGGTTTCTTTACAACAAAAGGATTTTCAAATTTAGAACAAGTTTGATATAGGGCTGCAAAATGATCCAAGCGAGCCAAGTTTAAGCATGGTAATTTAATTTAGCCTTACATAAATAATAGGTTTGTTTAGACTCGCCATTTTAATCAAGCTCGATATGATGTCAAATTTAGAACTTGTTTAAGCTCGGCTTAGTTTTAACTTTTCACAAGCAACTCATAAATGACTCGGCTTGTTTACAGCTCTAATTCAATGGTAATGGTTGGTAATTAGATTGATAAGTTTGTCCTTTCTAGAGTCAAATTTGGGAAATTGGCAAGAACAATAAACAACTTACCCTAATATTGCATTAGCTAAACTTTGACGTTTTCCTACAACAAGAAGGTCAATTCCATGCGCTTTGGTTTGTGACATAATCATATAAGCTTTATCTTTTGCGTCGGTTTCGACCCTCGACACATTCACCTTCAACCGAGGGTGCACAACCTTGCACGCGCTCTTCATTTGGTCAAGAAAGTCAATATCCCCGCCAATGCAACCGCAAACACCACCATGAAAACCATGTGTCTCCGTGGTGGACGTCTTGATGGCGGTTGAAGATGAGTGTTTCTGAAACATGACATTCCATGCTTCCAAAATGTAGGATGCTCAACATGAAGAAGATACAAATATGTCATTATCATAAATTACACGCGATAAAACATAATGGAGAGCAGCTGCTGATTCACGGGTTGGTTCGGCTACAACCATAATCTTTTGCCATTGTACCGCCTTACCACCACCATTGTCAATGGATGATGACATTGTTTCGCCACACCACCGCCCCGTCCCGCTATAGATGATGGGAGGGAAGATGGTGGATGAAATGTTTGGTTTCTTTTGGCATGTCAATAAGGACAGCCACCAAACCTTAGGCCATTGTTTGTGATAAAAAACTTGCTTTGCTTCAACACATTAAATTGGAGGGGCATGAGTAGTTTTAGGGGATTTGTTTAGAAAAAAAACAATCAAAAACAATAAAAGTTCGAAGATCATTTTACACGTCACACTCTTTTTTTAGTATTTTTAAATAATGAAGATTAGTGATCCATGCTTGAGCATGGATCAATGGTATTCTTTGGAGGGGATTAATTTTCTGATGTAAATTTTTTTCTGTTTGTTCTTGTTTTCCTTAGCTGCTTGCTAAGATGCTTGTTTGTTTTGTGAGTAATTTGATGATATGGTCCCCTCTTGGCTGTTCAAAAAAAATAATGAAGATTACTTTTTATTTGAGTTTATTTGGTTAAAAAGTTATTTTTCTTGGTTTTAATTTAACTTTTATGAAAAATAACTTGCACTTGTTAGAAACTATGTAAGGGTGAAGGAAATTGATATGGAGACCCAAAAAAACTAGTTTTATACCCGTCCGTTGGATGGGCATTTATTGTTATAATGATACAATTATGATGTATGAACAAAAGTCTTTCCAATGTAACAATACAAAAAAACAAAAAAAAACTATGTTGAACACAAACAAATTTTAAACAATAATTGCATAGAAAAAAACATTACACATTTCTATGCAGTCACATTTACAGGAACTGATTTTAAACAATAAGTGAACAGAAATAACATCAGATCAGACATATTATATACAAACATGATATATAACAATCAACCCACATGTCGCAGAACGGAAGCGGCTGGGATTCAGACGCCTTCTTGTTTGCACATCATCCATGGTTCACCCTAGCTTGTTTTTACCAACCACCATTTGTACAGATCCAATTCACACATCGAGATCCATCCAGTAAAGATGCCTTCTTGCTCCTTTGATGTTTTAGCACTCATTGTCTATGTGTATCATATATCATTCAGTAAAGATGATATTTTTCAATTGTTTTCTTTTCATTAATACTTTAATTTAACTCGTTTTGAGCCTTTATATAACAAACATATTTGTAAGTAAATGGATGAATTAACATCTAGAAAATAATAAACTTACAAACCTGTGTTAGAATAATTGAGGATTCACACATCTTCTTTCTTGTCTGCTAAACAGGTTGTCTGCCTTCATCATGCCCATGAATATGTTATATGGCTGTGTAGATTTACATGTAAAGCAACCAAGCTCTATAAAACAACAATGTCATACTTTTTTCTTCTTCTTTTTTTTTTACTTTTTTTTTATATCGAAAGAACTTTTAAAATTGGGGGTTTAATGCGAGTTATTTCACATTTAATCAAATTAACTTTGAGAAATATATTGAATAGATCGAATGCTATTTTATCATTGTATAAGCTTCGTATGTGACAACGCTTTAAAATAAAAAGAGAACATTTCAGAGTCGGCATAAGCAAAACCAAAGTGGTACCTAATTGACCTCTAAATTGGTTTAATTGATATTTTTAGTGAACTTAATGAAAAAGTAAATATTTAGTCAACTGCAACAAAGACATTAAAAGTAAAATTAGTAGACTAAATTATAAAGTAATCTCAACAACAAAGAAATGACTTACAACTTATGTTACTTGATGTGTAATGTGGGTTGATCATTGATAAATGGCTACTGCATTAATCTCACTTACAAATCTATTAACCGCACCTTCATATCTGCACGTTCAAATTCAATTTATTAATTTTAAAATCATCGCCACCATAAATATAAAGGACAGAAAGGAATTTAAACAATTATTTTTCACTTGCTCAGGAGTTATATGAAGAAGATGACAAGTATCACTGAAAATCTTTATACCCATAAAGTAAATTCTATAAACATGACCTATAAAGTAAATTCTTCTAATATGTCTAATAATGTTCCCATTATAATTATGCACTTACACAACGCAAGTGAGTTGTTCATGCTCAGCATCCAAAAATTCTGCATGACATAAATAAGAAGACATATTAGAGCTCTTCTACCAACAAAGTAGCACATTATGGCTTTATTATGATGAAACTATCATGAGAAATATAGCTAGGATTGTTGTTGCTGAGTTCGCGTTGTCGCCTGAAAACTACGATTTAGCGATGCAGATTGATTGTGGAGATGGAATAACAGTTTTACGGGAGAGTAAGAAACCGTTCACCAACTGAATGATTTAAGGAGAGAGTGTGGAACTGCCCTCAACTGCTGCTTCTAGAAGAAATTTTAAGACTTTAGACGGCTGTGATTAAAACTTGAAGACTTTGAAGGGCCTTGATCTCTCTAAAAGTTGGTTACCATTAGGGGGAACAATATATTATATAATGTTACTAATATTAAAAATCATGTGTGGCAATTGGCATGACATTGCATTGCCATGATAATTTTGCATGAACCATTATTGATGTCACGAGGCTTTTTGTTTTTTCTAAACAAATTTAATCATATACGTAGCTATATACGCAACGAGAGGCGAATCGGCCATCCGAATAAGCAAATAACGCTCTCGCAGTGCAAGGTCACCTCAACATTCAACATGCAATTTGGTGTTCAAGGCTTTAAGGGTTATGTTTGGGACCAATTTGCAGGGCTGGCCCAACGATTTTGGTGGCCTAAAGCGAGTAAAAAATGGAGGCCTTTTCTAAGAAATTTAGAGTTGTACTTTTCAAAAAATTGTCATCCCGCTTCACATTCAATGAAATGAATACGTTAAAATTTAACTAAAATAGTTTAAGTTCTCTTTAAATATTCTATTTTATAATATAACCTAGTACATGATTATTTTTTTCTTTAAAAAAACTAACAATAATTTAAATTTGTTCAAACACATCATGACACAACTTAATTGTAGAATACCGAAAAACATCATGTGGACAACAACACACAAATTGGTCTTTTTCAACATTGACGTTTACAATTATGATACACATATATATCATTTTAATTTTGAGAAAAAATAAGCTTGATATAATAATGTTGAATATTAACCTTATAAACTCGAAACAAGTTTGGATCGCTAATTAGAAACTACTACATATGCTTAAATTATTATTTATTAATTTTAACAATATATATTTAGTCATTGAATTAATACATAATATTATTTAAGATTACTTAAAAAAAAGGAACAGACTAAAAGAAATAGAAAGAGGTATGTAACATACTAGAGAGATGATTTTTCATTTGAGCTTTAATTGTTCTATTTCTTGGGGCTTTAAAAACTATTAATTATGTTCAGAGGTCAAGGGGCTATAAAAAATATTAATTATGTTGAGAAGTGAGGGGCTCGAACCCTGGTGGCTGGTTATCATCACAAAACATAAAGGGTGCAAACTACCACCATGGTAGAATCGTATTTACCTTATTATGGCCAAATAAACAATTATATATGTTATATATATATAACTCTATTTAAAATGGGGCCTTTAAATTTTTGGGGGCCCAAAGCCCTAGCTTGGATTTGATATAAAGTTGGGACAGCCCTGCCAATTTGTCTTCCACGTTTTCTATGTTTGGTAATCTATCTTAAATTACTTCAATTCAAACAGTTGACTTTGATACTATTTGTCAATATATTTGTGTTTGTGAAAGCGTTTGGTAAATCATTTGTTATTTGTTGCAAATGTGTTTGTTCTTTTGGACTTATGATTTACATTGATCACTCGGGGATCAAACTTGATACATTCTATGCTATTTATTGTCCCTTTATTTGTCTTACACATCTTTCCTTGTACTGATCTCCCCTTAAGGCTGGTGTATCATATTAAATTCGACAATCAACATATTAATCTGTAATTAAGTCTCATGCCAATGTTTATAGATATTTAAAAAATGACGATGAGTTAAAACTAATGTAAACACCAAGTCTTTTATGTGGTCCCTTTGGTGCGTAGTGGCGGCGGTAATGGTACATAAACCGCACAACCTAAAATTTTCATGTGAGACCGACTTGGTTAGCTTTGTAGCCTGGTTATATTGAGGATTCCTCGTGATCAGCCTGTTGGTTTTATTTAATTAGTGTAGCCGCCAGCAGTATGCCCTCATATAGAGGTGACATATTCTATTACGTGGAATTCTCATGTATAATTTAGTCTAATAGCAAGACAAATGCTACATTTCAAGCAGCTAAAGAATCCACATGTGATGGTTAGATATGCATCACTTAAAGCCACAAACTATTTAAATTGGTTCACATATAAATTATAGGATCATACAAGTGGGACTCGTTTTAGAAGTTTTGCTTCAGGAGGCCTAAAAAATGATTTGCCAACAAAACTCACTGCACATGTGATAAGTGTTTTCGTTGTGAGACTTTTAGATTGCTTATCGGATGACTATTGACTTTTAGATTACTTATTGGATGGCTATTGGTTATTCTATCAAGTCACATGTTACAAAATATATTGACTAGTAACTTATCATGCATGCATGTTTCATGTTGTGATTTATTTTATGCAATATTCTAGATGGTAAATCCTTTTGTTTCTCTAAAATGACTGTTATATGTAACTTGGAAATATTCTTACGTTGAGTGAATTTTGATTTTGAGGCCAATAAAGTTCTTAATGCGTTCAAACAAGATTGATCTTTAGCGGTTTATGGATTTTCGATGGAAGTTTGGCATTCTGAAGCGCAGTTAAATTACCATAACCTTTTCTTCCGTTTCCCATCAAAGCACAATTTCATATTTAACATAAGGATGAGAAGCTTAGTTCGCGTTAACTGGTTGTCGGCGTGATAAACATAGGATTAAAAACGCAATGCGCCAATAGCTTCAAGAATAAAATCAATAGAGCCATAAGATCTTCATCAATAAAAACCTATAGAGAGCTAGGGTGCAGATTACATGCTGTAAACGAGAGAGAATAAATGTGAGCAAGACATTTCATTCAATATTCGACTATTAGTCTATTACATACATCACATATACATACAAGGAAAATAATATAAAACCGAAACTGAATGATATATACGTGAATGAATGATGTTACATTATGTCTGTTAATTATAATCATCTAGAACATTGTTAAATTCATATCAAATTCATATCATTTCGATATACCTAGTCATCAATATATTACATAAGTATACAATATCAAACTCCAGCGGCCGAGACATTCGGCCGCTGGAGAAGCCCATGATCACACACCTACCTGTTCACCTGAGAACCACGACATTCCGCATCATATCCTTAAACTCGGTAAAATCGACACGACCATCATGATTCCGATCAATGGACGAAATCATCATCTCCACTCTCCCAATCTCATTCCCTTCCGCAAACCCCAACTTCACCAACACGGCCTGCAACTCCTGGGCCGAAATAAACCCTTCTCCATCCTCATCAAACACCTTAAACGCCTCCGTCATATCGGCCGCCTCCTCACCGCCACCTTCATCCTCATTATCATCATCGTGATTATTATTACTTAAGTCCTCATTATCATCCAACTGGAAGAAGAGGTCGTCAATCTCCTTATGCAATGCCTGGAAGTCGTCGAACGTGAGGCCGGTGTTGCCGGGCTGGATGAAGGTTCGGATGATGGAGTCGAGCTCGCTGATGTTGGTGTCGAGGCCCAGGAGGATCAAGGCGCGGCTGAGCTCGTCGACGGTGATGAGGTCGTCATGGTTGGTGTCGAAGAGGTCGAAGATGCGGCTGAGGCGGACCGAGTTAAGGGAGGGTGAGCGGAGGCGGAAAGAGGAGGGTTTCAGCTGGTTGCCTTTCGCGGATGTAGGGGTTTCCATTATATATATATATATATATATATATATATATATATGCTCCGCGAATGGAATAAAATATGGAATTGGAATTAGAATTGGAGTATTGGGGGTGGTAATAACTAATAAGAGGATTGGATTGAATTTAATTTGGTTTGAATTTATGTGGTTTGGTTTGAAATGGAAATCAATGGTGGAAATTGTGGATCATGCATGATTTACAATAACTTCCTTCCTTTGCATGTTATAATCCTATAATTTTAGATGAAATTTTTTAAATAAAAAAATGTTAATATTAATTCTTAACAACATTCTTGATTTTTTTTTAAATAAAACCATGAACTTGTAAGATGTTTATTTAGGGTCACTTTAATCAAGTCGGTTTTTAAAAGTTTTCTGACAAACGTGAAGGGATAATGAGAAAATTACTTTGGAGTGGTTCCAACGATGTCAATAAGGTTCATTGGGTGGCGTGGGAGAGGGTGGCGTTACTCAAAGAGAGAGGGGCGTTTGGCTTGTCTGGGCCCAAGGATATTAATGATGCTCTTTTAGCGAAATGGGTTTGGAGGTTTAGAACGGAAAAGGAGGGGTTGTGCAAAAGGGTTATTGAAGTCGTTCACGTTCGAAAAAACGGCGAGGGAAAACGGTTCCGGTTAATAAAATAATTACAACATCGTGGAAGAATACAACTTAGGTGGGGTTGGGATGAAAAAATTAGAGTGGAAATGGTAAAGATATCAAGTATTGGTCGGGCCTTTGGGTTGGAGATTCTTGCTTCTAGTGTGATTTTCCTAAACTGTTTAAGTTGGAAAAAAATAAGACTTGCGTGATTAGAGATTGGGTATGGTGGCTTAATAATCAGATTGCGTGGAAATGGGAATGGTCTCGAGTTCCGGGGTGAATGTTAGAGAGAGGAATGAAAAAGTTGTTTTAAACGTATTTTGACACTGAAATTCAGTGGAAACTTTGAATCACCGTTTCGAGATTAGTTTTACGAATCGTATCCTGCTTCCAATTAATTAGATCTAAAACATTAGTTTGAAATTCAGGAAAAAACTTAACGACGTTAAATGTTTTTAACGGAGGTCCACTGAGACAAAATGTTGAAAGGTTGGACTATTAGTTATGATTTTTAAAGGTGAGATTATTATCAGACAATACACAAAATATGATATTTATTCAAATTTATCCTTTTTTTTATAATTTTGATTTCCAATTGGTTATTCTCATTTTGGGTCCACATAATCTAAGGTCAAGTTATTCTACGAAGGGTAATAAAAAATGAGAAGTGTGAGAAGTCATAAATAATTGACATGTGTCAAGTGAGGACCAAAGGAAAAAAGGTATAAATGTAATTGTACACATTTTCTCTCCTCACATGCAAGACACATGTTAATACCCCATCATTTTTAGAACGTTTATAACTTTTACGTATGATATATTTTTTTAAAAAAAAATTCATCATAATAACAAGCGTTTTTTTATATTTAATATGAGTATGATTTTTGTTATATAAAATTTAAAACAAAAATCACGTCACTGTGTCTTTTCGCACACCATTGTTTCTTTTCGCTTATAATTGTGTCTTTTTTCGTCATTGTGTCTTTTCGCACACCATTGTGTCTTTTTGCTTATCATTGTGTCTTTTTTCGTCGTTGTGTCTTTTCGCACACCATTGTGTCTTTTCACACACCATTGTGTCTTTTTTCGCCATTGTGTCTTTTTGCACTTTTCGCACACCATTGTGTCTTTTTTCGCACACCATTGTGTCTTGTCGCTTATCATTGTGTCTTTTTTCGTCATTGTGTTTTTTCGTCATTGTGTCTTTCAACTCATCATTATGTTTTTTTAAATACTAATAACACCATTGTGTAATAATAATATGTAAAAATAATGATAAAATAACAACAAATTATCTAATACATAAAACACAATGATTAATACATGTTACACAATAACTTGAAACGTAAAACACAATGGTGAATATGTATAACACAATGACCTAAAACATAAGACACAACGGTGAATACATATAACACAATGGCCTAAAACGTAAGACACAACAGTGAATATATATAACACAATGACTTGAAACGTAAGACACAATGAAAACAGCATATTACACAATGACACAATGAACAACAAAAAAACACAATTAAAAAACCCATTAATTTTTTTTTATTTTTATATAACAATATGATACTCGTATTAAAGATAAAAGACGCTTATTATTATGGTGAATTTTTTTAAAAAATAATGTCATATGAAAAAAGTTATGGACATTTTAAAAAGATTGGGGAATTGGCATGTGCCTTGTGTAACATCCTAAATATTCTAATAATAAATAAAGAAAGTTGCGTTAAATTGTCGTGCGTTTAATAATATTAACCAACGTCTAATATGGAAAAGATCATGGACTTGGATTTAATTAAGATGGGTTAAGGGTAATGGGCCTTAGGTCCATGGGCCTTGGGGAATATAAATATCCTCCTAAACCAACCTAAAACCCTAAACCCTCATTCATTTCCATCTTAATCTCTACAAACTCCAAACACACACACACCATATACGGCCGGCGGCCGAGAGGGAGAAACGAGCAAGATCCGAGAGAGAGTAAACGTTAGTTGGTATTAAATCTTTATTACACGAGATCTAGAGTTCCCAAACAAGCTAACCAAGATCGAACGAGCACAAAAGGTATGTTCTTGACCTTTAAAGTTTACGTTTTATTGAACGTTTAGCCTTGAAACTTGAAACGATAATAGATCGGATCTAAACGAAGCATAAAGTAGCGAACTTGATGCTATGACGAACCTAATAAACCCATAAACATGTACGGTTCGTTTAAGATAAACCGTAGATCTTGTATTGAACGTCCTTAAGCTTAAAGGTCCAAGCTTTATGGTATATACGGGATATATATACGAACGAAAACGGTTAGGGAACGTTAGTGGGTGATGTCGAACCATTAAAATCGCCAAAATGCTTGATAAAAACCAAACCTGTAGCTGAACTGAATAACTTCGCCTGCAAAGCATAACTTCGCCTGCAAAGCTTAACTTCGCCTGATGATAAGTTCGCTCAATGCTTAACTTCGCTTAATGTTAAGTTCGCTTAACACTAAGTTCGCTTACAGTAAGTTCGCTTAACACTAAGTTCGCCTAAAGTAAGTTCGCTTAATGTTAAGTTCGCTTATTGTTAAGTTCGCTTAATGATAAGTTCGCTGGAGTTAGCAAATTAGAAAATAAATTAAAACCTAATGAAAAAATGTGTTAAGACAGCTCGACCCCAGCCAGGGGCTCTGCCCCTTGGACCCTGCTAGGGGTTGCCGCCCCTAGACCCCGCTGCTAGGGGCGCTGCCCCCGGACCCCCGTTCGTTGTGGGTAGTAGTTAAGACTAGAAAGATGATATGAGTAGTAGTAGTTAATTGATACATGTAAATATTATACAGTTAGCCGTGCACAGCTCAAGAAGGGAATAACGATTAACGGAGAGCGTAACAGGATTCAAGTGAGTTTCTAGCCCCATCTATGTGTTATGTTTTCGGGGCTGTGTGCATACTCAATATGTTTGTTAATACACTTATCCTAAGAGATAAGTGTATGCCTTATGTGAATAATGTGAAATGTATGAATGATTGCTTGATGGTACGTGAACGATCTTCGGATATTGCACGTACTGTCAGGTTGTAACGCTATGTATAAGGTAAGTATGATATGTATGCTTATGTGTACGAACGTGATAAAGTTAATAAAAGAAGGAAATGATGGTTGTATGGTTGTATGGTTACGAAAAGGGTACCGAGCCCTAATAATACTCGAGGTATGATGTATGGTTGTATGGTAACGAAGAGGGAATCGAACCCTACTAATATTCGAGAACTAGGGAACCGAACCCTACTAATATTCGAGGAAAGAGGGTACCGAGCCCTAATAATACTCGAGGAATGTAGGGCGTAATGCTCTTTATAACGTAAGATATGAAAGTAAGTTAATACAAAAGAAAGTATGAAAGTATGAAAGTATGAATGAAAGAATATAAGTTTATGTGTATTGTATAGTGTATGATTAACTAGAACTCACTCAGCGTAGCTGACTTTTAGTATGCACGCAGGTGAGTAGGATGAGGCAGCTCGCTTGAGAAGACACGTGGCACTGAATAAGAGGCTGGCATCGGAAGACTCAAGACGTTTAAGTGTAATGTTTCGTTTACTTTGAAAGACAAAATGATGTTTTAAGACAAGACGTGTTTTGTTATGAAATGTTTTATGAAAGCTTTTATATTCCGCGAATGTTTTAATTAACTATGAAATTTAGAACTGCGTTTATGAGTAAATCCAACACAAAAGTAGGGCTACCGGTAACGGGGCCTTACACCTTGCATGTGGAGAGAGGAAGTCAACAAATGTGGGTTATTACCTTCATGCAATTTCCATCAATTTTTATTTATTAAATTAATCTCAGTTATTCAAATATAAGATCAATGGACTTGATTCCTTCTCACACTTCTCATTTTTGTTATCCTTTGTATTTTAACTTTACACCATAATATAACTACAAAACCCATAATATGTACTATAAAAAATGCATTTTTCAAACATAAATGATTTTCATTACACGTTTTTATTTTCAAATGCATTATTAAAATGTTATAGGATAATTTCATACATACCCTTACAAACAATACAAATATAGTATATATTCAAGCAAAAATTTAAAATATCATATATATTCTTACAAAATAACTAAAATATCATATGGTCTTACCAAATAGTTAAAGTAATATATATGCCCATATTCATTAATAACAAATTAAAATTAACCATTTTTACGTTATTTTTTAAAAAAATCAACTTTATTATATGCCCATTTAAAGTCACATCCTTGGTGAATCTTTTTCTTTGTCTTGCTACAAAGCTTGTTTTTTCAGCGGTTGAGTAGTTGTGGTAACCTTCTTCCTTATTCTTTTATGAGTCTTTCTTTATGTGAACAGACTCGCTTCGACCACGACTGAGTCTCTTTGTGGCTTGTGGGGAGCTTCTTTGACTTGGGCTATTTTGTAATACATCAATGATCGGGGAGACGGCTTCTTTTAATAAGATCACAGATTCCACTAATGTATTGCTTTTAATATTTTCTTCGGTAGTGCTCACATTGTTATTTGTTTTGATCGAGGGATTGCTGTTTGCTTAGTTTTCTCTAGACATACTAGAATAAAGTAAAACAAAGTTTTAAAGCAAAGAAAGCACTCTTTCTTTATTTTATATTACATTATATATAATACATCTGAAAGAAAACATGACAACAATCAAAACAACCTATAAACAACTATTGTGTCTAATCCTTGATCCATTTCATGACAAGATTTTTCATCTTGTCGCACTTGTTGATAATCTTCCATACCCACCTTTTAAGGTTTCGGGACCAGTATAGCAAAAGTACTTATATTTTACCATTGAGCATTTTCTGTACCGGTACCAGTTTGCATTTTTGGTGGTTTTCGATATCGGTAATTTCAGCACCGGTACCAGTACCAAACTCACCTATGTTGTTTACTATAGCAAACAACGATATCATAACAAACCGAATCAATACCAACCTAGTTCCGTTCACAAAATACCCCTTTAAAGCAACTAATGATATCATCATAGAAATTAGAAAGTATAAATAAAGGTAAAAACATATGGGTTGGATAAAATACAAATGAAAGTAACGCGCTAAACAACTCTGCTTGATTCTCACGTTTAGCACGTTAATTTCATTTATTCGTTAACTTTTTCGAAAACTAGGGGTGTACACGGACCAAACGAGAGCATTTCCGTGTCCGTTCATTAAGCTTTTGACGGACAAACGAACGGTTCACGAACATTCTACCGAACGAAAATTCATGTCAGTGTCCGTCCATGTCCGTTCGTTAATATTGTAAACAGACGTTAACGAACAATAATGAACAAGCGGACACTACAAATGTACACGTTTACATATTAATACCAAACATAAATCTAAACCAATTCACCTACAAATTTGGAATTACACAATACAACATCCAAATATACTTAACACTCTATATATTAATATAAAGTAGATCGCTATAATATAAGAGACATCAGCCATGTGATTAATAACACTAGAAATTCTACAATTAAATTACAATACTGGATAGATCTAAACACTAACGATTCCGGACAGACATTAGTGGGCGTAATCGGACGAACGTTAGCGGACATTCACGAACGGACTTGGCCCTTGTCCGTATTCATCCGTTAAGCTTACCAAACAAATTTTTTTTGTCCATGTCCGGTTCTTTTATTAAACGGGCGAGCATAAACGAACTTCGTGTCGAACACGGACGTCGGGTTCGCTTACCGAAAATATATAGTTTATAGTTTGTAGTCAGTCACGAGTATCTGTTTATGTTTATGATGTGGTGAGTATACGCGTAACGCATTCCTCAATTATTCACTCTTTCTATCTTTCGATTCAAATCAAATCAAAACCCTTATTACTCACTCCGATTCAAATCCTCACTCAAATTCAATCATTCATAATATAATCAATTGCCACTTGCCGGAACCCTACTGAATGTCCGGCAATGGACGGCTCTACTAGCAGCAGAGTTACGATGGCGAGCAGCAGCAGCAGCGTTACCCGCCGGAGGAGAGTGGTTGCCAACAAGAAGCAGCAGCGTCACTCTGCCCACTGCCTGTCGGTCAACAACAGCGTCAAAAAAATACACAGGCGTGAGATTTCCTCCAAACCACACCGTTCTGTTTCCTTCACTAATTCTGCTCACCGCTTTCGCAACATCCGTTTGACCGTAATTTACTCCCAATTCACTACTGCTGTACATGTTAGGGTTACTTTCATTGGTATAGTTTTAGGTTTTGTTGTTAGTTGTAAATTGGAGGTAATTATATTGCTAATGTAGAATTAGTTAATTATGCTGCGTAATTATCAATACGATATCGAATTATAGTAAATTTTGAACGCTATATGAATTAATATATATCTGCAAGTTCTGTTCTATAGTATAATCTATACTTTTGAAAAAGCCCTAATTCTCTGCTCTTATAGCATTCCTTGTTAGGAGAATCCTTTTAACGAAATATTAACCGAGAATTTAACTAGCATTGATTCTTTTAAGATTAGTAATCTGTTAGGAATAATTTATGTTACTGATTTCTATAAATTAGTAACAACATGCAATTTCAATATATTAAATGTTTAAATTTAAATTGGAGGAACAATTTGTGTTACTGATTTGTTTTGCATGATCAGAATCCATATGTTTTTTTATTTTATTTTGCTACTTACAAATTAGAAATAAGATGTCCATGTTTTTCTGAATAACTGTACTCTGAATTCAAACAGGAGCAATATGATACTCATGATCCCAAAGGACAATCATCATTTGTATTGCCATTCTTGACTAAAAGGGCAAAAGTCATTGAAATAGTGGCAGCACATGGTATAGTATTTGCTCTTGCAAGTTCTGGTGTTTGTGCAGCTTTTAGTAGAGGTAATGACGCTAACATATTATTATCTGCAATTTTTTATTATCATGTAAAAATCTCCATACATGTCCTAAAAGTTCAAAATTTCATATACATATACACACATGTGAATCCTTCTAAATATCATAGTATCATATTTTTATCTCTTCAAAATGCTAAAAATATCACATTTATGTTCATCATGTTTGCTCGTTTACACGCGTTTGAGTTCGTCATTGTATATATTCATTTAAATCTTTTAAGCCCATTACTATTTGTCTAATTTTATGATAATATATTATCACTCATTACAATTTAGTCGTGTTTTATTATTTATTTTGGCTCAACAAATTAGCATTTTATTTTACTGTGATTATTGTTCGCTCAATTATGTCGTTTATATTCGTTCATCTATGTTCAGTTATGTCTGTTCGTTTACGTTGATGAACCTTTTGTTTATAATGTTAGAAAACACACATAAGCTAACACGAACATGTTCATTTTCTTAATGAACACAAACAAGAAGGTTACGTTCATTAGTTGTTCGTGCTCGATCGTTTGTTGGGTTAAAGTTAAACGAATGAGCATGCCCCGTTCGTGTTTGTTTGGTTTGTTTAGAGGCCTAGTCAGTTGCTGTATATGTGCCACCCAGTAAACAAAGAGAACATTATGAGGTGAGATGGTTAAAAGTGATACTGCTGTATTTCTTTTCATTTGTTCAGTGAAATAGATTGTTAATTTGTTACAAGTA
Source organism: Bidens hawaiensis (assembly GCF_021521415.1). Classification (NCBI taxonomy): domain Eukaryota; kingdom Viridiplantae; phylum Streptophyta; class Magnoliopsida; order Asterales; family Asteraceae; genus Bidens; species Bidens hawaiensis. The sequence continues at coordinate 39,661 of NW_027493127.1, read as the reverse complement.
ACTGATATTAGTTAGCTTACTATGGAATGATAAAACATTATGGTATGTTTTATGAAAAGTTGAATATGATATTATGAAGTTTAGATGGATATACTTGAAATTTTAAACTATTTGAAGGATGTACTAGGTGTTATTCTTTCGCTATATTTAAAGCCAGAACAGTCTTATATAAAGGTTTCTTTTGGCTGGCACTCTTAATGCAGATACAAACAAAAGGATATGTATGTTGAATATATTTCCAGATGAAGTCATCCGTAGCTTGTTTTACAATAAAAATAACGACTCGTTAATTACAGTTTCTGTATATGCTTCAGACAATTTCAGTTCACTCAAATGCAGATCAGCTAGAATAGAGTGAGTCTATCTATTATTTGCTTTTATATATTCTGCATCCGTAGTTTACAAGTGACAATTTTGACCTATTTACTTCAATTGGGTTAAAATATTCACTAAAAGGGAAACGACCCAAAGGGTCAAAAGTTGACCAAACGCTACTTTATCTAAAGATTAAGGCAACTACCATGATAATATTTTTTTTAATAATAATTAACACATTAAATTTTTAATATGTTTTAAGAGATGGGTATATAGTGTTGGCAATTTTTACTCTTTTACTTTTGTGAATGGGTCGATTTTGGTTTTGTTTTATCTCAAACCTGTTAAATAAGAAAATAACTAAATCTTTAATGTATACGACCTTCTAAATCATTTTGTTCAAAGATTTAGATCATTGTTGAGATGATATTGCTTTTTGTAATCATAATTAGGGCATTAAGTAATTTTATAAATAGTTATAAGAAACGGGAAAAAACTATTGACCATTTTGACCCATTTACTTGGTTGGGTTGATTTGGGATATGTTTTGTGTCGTCTCAAACGGGCCAAATAAATAAATTAGCTAGTTGAAGCTTGAAAGTCGCCTAAGAGTTAATTACACAGATAGTCCATGGGGTTTGTCAAAACTAAAGTAACGTAACAAATTTGGGTACTAAAGGTTATTACACAGATAGTCCATGCGTGTTCGTCTCCATTCGGTTCGTTTCCAAAATACTTGTAATTTTGTATTGATATTTACTTTCTTTTGTAATATTAGATACATACAAAGAGGTCAACCAGATGCTGGTTTTCCTCTATTTGAATCAGAGTCTTTAAAGTGGCCCGGTTTTGTGGAGTTCGATGATGTTAATGGGAAGGTGCTTACATACTCCGCACAAGACAGGTATTTTCATTTTTTTATAATATTATTATTTCATTGACCGAATAACGATTTTTGTTGACTTTTTGTTTGTTTGACTAAAGCATACAAGGTCTTTGACTTGAAGAATTATACATTGTTATACTCTATAACAGACAAAGATGTAGATGAAATCAAGATCAGGTAATTTGTTATATACTTTTACGTTCTGTTTTATAATCTTTCATCCTTGATGCATTCTTGTTTGACTTTCTGGAGGTCAACATATTGAAGGGTATTGTGGTAAAATTAGCTCTCGCTGTGAGGTGTAGCTCTCAGAGACTCAGACCTATGGAAAGTTTTTAGGCTGTAAACGAGAATGAACATGAATGGTGGATGTTCACGTTACTTAACTTTAATGGAATAAAATATTGATCACAAATGATTAACCGACGTGTTATTTGTTAAGAAAATGAATGTGTTCGTTAATGTTCGTTCTTTAACAGTATAATTGAATGGGTCACGGACATAAATGACGTATTTGAGCGATTACCATTAAAAGCAAACATGAACATCAATTTGTTAAGCCTGTGATTAATAAAACTAGACAAAATTGTAAATAGTGATAATTTAGTTTCATAAAACTAGACTAAGATGTAATGGACATAAATCAATTTAATGAATATATAAACGAAAGAACATAAGTGAACTAACATTAGCGAACAAACATAAGTGAACGGATATTAACAAACATAAATGAACATTAACGAACAAACATATGCGATCTTAAATAAACTGTTCATGTCTGTTTGTTTACTGAATAAACTCACGTAAACGAAAGTTCACAAACATACATGAACCAACGAGACATGTGTTCATGTTCGTTTGTTTAACTAAATGTTGATCGTGTTCGTTTGTTTATTAAATAAACAAAAATAAACAAACTTTACACCAAACAGTTCACTAAAACGCTTGGTTCATTTACAGGCCCAAAAGTGTTTTGTGAAAATTTGTTGTAGCTGAAAGGTGTAAAATGAAAAAAAAAAGACGTACATGCCAAATGACAAACAGAATTAACTTGGGTAAAATGGTAAAAAAATTTTTACTAAAGTCTTATTAACAACTAACAAGTAGTTTACAGTTATAGATTAACAAAAGGTGGTTGAACAATGACTTTAAATTGAAGGAGAAACGTATATTTTTTATTTGTTATTGCAGAATCATATCCTGATTTCATCTAATTTTGTTCCATCGAATTGTCTTATGATTTTTAATATATTATCTTATCGCTAATGTTTTTTTTCCTTTTGTAACAGTCCCGGGATCATGTTATTGATTTTCTCTAGGGCTTTGAGCCATGTTCCTTTAAAAATATTATCAATAGAAGATGGCACAGTTTTAAAGGATTTTAGTCATTTGCTTCATCGCAATAAGAAGGTGGATTTTATAGAGCAATTCAATGAAAAGCTTCTTGTGAAACAAGAAAACGAGAACCTTCAGATACTTGATGTATGTTCCATATTTCATTTCTTTACTATTATAATTCGTTTTAGAGCTTTAACTAGAGGTGGCAATTTTTACCCGTTTAGTTATGAACGGGTTGGTTGATTTTTTTTAATCTCAAATGGGTCAATGGGTTGACTGGATAGAACATCCTTAATTGTATATATTTGAGGATTTAGATGTTTATGTGATACTTCTGTAATTATGTTAACGCTTTAAAGAACATAAAATTGTTTGCAGGTCAACCCCACGTACCTTATTTTAACCAGTATTTCAAGTCGAATGTGTTTTAGCCCGTTATTCAACCCGCTCATGTTGCCACCTTTAGAGCTTTTTATATATATAATTAATTTCATATATAGTTATAATGCTGTATACCCTTTTACAAGCTTAGAAGTTCACACATCTTTGTATTTTTCATCATATCGTATTTACTCTTCCCAAGCACTAAAGAGTATCATGTTTACACATTTCATGGTAAATAAACTAAAAGTATTTTCTTATATCAATTCGTTTATTCAGTGAAACATGCTGTTATATATAACTGATTTTGTTTTAGACGAGTATGATATTTTTGGTGTTTTGAAAAAGATAAACATGATGTAATGGAGCTTGGAAAACTATATATATGATATTTTAACCTTTAGAAGAATATAGACGGAATTCCGCTCATGTGCGCTACTCGATATTGGTTCGCCAGAAGCTCAAATCAAGCCGAGCTTAAATGAGGTTGAGCCTAAAAGTAAGCTGAGCCCAAGCTTCACTTATTAAGTTCAAGCTAGTTCGCGAGCCTGTTATTTATATACTTTTAATTTAATATATTTTATTCAATAATATTAATTACGTATAAAAACAATACTTGATTCTGCCTGATTCTCTAAGTGTATGTAAATACTCCATTAACTACTTTCTCTGCTGTAGGTACGAAATGCTGAGGTGAAAGAAGTCAGTAAAACCGAGTTCATGACTCCATCTGCGTTTATTTTTCTATACGAAAATCAGTTATTTCTAACTTTCAGAAACCAAACTGTTTCTGTTTGGAATTTTCGAGGAGAGCTTGTGACATCATTTGAGGATCATGAGTTATGGCATTCCGACTGTAATACAAATAATATCTATATCACAAGTGATCAAGGACTTATAATTTCTTTCTGCAAAAGTGATTCAAATGATCAACGAACTAGTGGCAAAGGTATGTTTTTATGCACTACTGTAATAATATTTGCTTTTAGGGATAATGTAGGTGAAGCCCACCCATAGATTGAAAACTACTTTACATGCCACCCAAGTATGTATTCGTACTTTACTGGTTTTATGGGTCTTACCATTAAGCTTAAAATTTTTGGTCAAAAAAAATTGGTTCAAAATAATAATTAATTGATCAGTTTACACTTGAGCTAGAATATTTGTGCTACATTTTTTTATTAAATTCTTAGATATTATTTCACACTCAAAAGTAAAAAATTAGACGTGAAACTCCATAAATTTGCAACGGTTTGGTTTTTTCGGTTTTAGATATGTGCAAAACCAAAACCGAACCGAAAATTTGTTTTTTTTGTTTGGGTTCGGTTATTTCAGTTAAGGCTCGTTTTTTTTTTCTGTTTCATGCACACCCCTATATGACCCATTAGAGGCATATCATAATCAAAGTAAACTCTTTGATCAATAAACGAGTCAAAATTGGCACCTTTTAGACTTCTTACACATATTGTTTGTGGTTGCAGCTGGTTCTATTAATATTAGCAACATATGGACAGGAAAATGTGTGGCTAAAATAAACACTGCCAATGTGGTTCTCAGTGATGATAGTAAAAGGCAAGGAGCTAATAAGAACCAAATGGTTGCAGACGCGCTTGAAGAGATAACCGCACTTTACTTTGATGAAGAACGTAACGAGATTTATACGGGTAATAGTTGCGGTTTGGTTCATGTTTGGTCTAACTGAAGATTGCAAGAGATTAATTTAACTGCTCTAATTAAATAGCTTCTCAAGTGTGTGTATTGTGTGCGGTACTAAGTATGAATATAAGATTGGTTTTAGGTTGTGGAGTGCAGATTTCATGATATTTTTCTGGTTTTTTGTTTGATTTTAATGTGCATTAAATATGAATAGTTTGGTTAAGTTTCGGAACATATGTTTCAATCCTACTTTTACTCTGTTGGTAGGGGTGTACGGGCCAGGATGGTTTGGAATTTGGATATTGTTCCAAAAAACCAAACCCAAAAATTGGCTGGGATGTTGAAAATTGAAACTATTTGGCCTTTAAATAGTTCGGTTATGATTTTATATGGTTAAAAGTTATTGGTTATAGTATGATTAATTTTTTCTCACAGAATTACTGGGCTGTATGGGAAAAAGAAAGAATGAATAAATTTAAGAATAAAACGTTGGGTGTAGTGAACTGATGATGTTAGACATTAAAAAAAAGCTGTTTTGTTCAGTTTTCTTTGTGGTTTCGGGATGGGGTGGTTCGGGATCAGTTGTGGTACTGTGAGGCATGGAGTGTTGCTTTGGGTTGGTACTGATGGTTAAAAAGCCTGTATGCCAGTTTAGTCCCAATTTCTTCTATTATTTTCTCAAACATTTTAGGGTGTCGGGTTTGCTGTGCCGCTCGGGGTGAAATTTCTTTGGCAACCCGAGGTGGTAATGATCAATTGTATTCCTTGTTTATCCAATTTCTCATCCATTTCATTCCCCATATATTCTTAAAGGAATGCTTGGGATTGCTTTTAAAAAGTGTTTATTGGTTTTTCAAAAGACAAATAAACCCAATAAGTCATTTAGGTTAGAGAAGTGCTTTGCATTTTTGCTTTTTGGTACGAGTTAAAAAGCTGTTTTTGAGTCTGACTTTTTGCTTTGCTTTGGCTTTTAGAATACCAAGTTACAAATACTTCCAACCTTCCGTCTACATTCATTGCTAATCAACCTGGTTTTTGTCCTTTTTGGTCTTTCAACATGAATAACCTAAGCCAACACACTTTTTAAAAAACTTCTTATTGACTTTTCCCACCACAAAAGTTAACCCAAAGACCTTTTTAAAACTCCTTTTGAAAGCCACAAGTCAATTTGACCGAGCGTAGTGGGGTTTTGTAGGTGGCGTTTTTGGGCACCCCCCCCCCCCTCTCGCGTGGCCGTTTTTGGGCAAATTTTGGGGATGAGTTTTGTGGATACAACGTGGTTGGAGACACCATTTAGGTTAAACTAGCCGTTTACCAATGACTTTTAGAATAAGAAAAATCCATTTTTTTTTCCTATATAATTCATCCACTCTCCAATCAAAACCCACAATTCTGTAAAATTGTCTTCTCAAACTCTATTACAACCAATTTTCTACAAAACCAAACCTACGAATTCTCCCACTTCTATATACAACCTTTTTTGGGGAATCGACTAACATGCCGATAACGACGCGGAGAAAGAGGCGATTACGAGTGTGGTTATGCTCGCGACAAATTATATGAATTCTCTTCGTTCTCCATCCCCCGGTTTTGAAAAGAGCATATATTAAACGAGACCGTTTGGGCGCGAACGCTCGTTTGATGGTAGATCACGTCAATGAGTCGTCGATATACAAGAACCCGAAGATTATAACACTTGTTTTTCTTTAAATTGATTTTAATTAATTGTTTTATATATGAATAATAAAGCTATAAGGCCACATAATCTAAGAACGGCCATTTGGAACCATGCACCACGAATTTACAAGACGCATGCAAGGGTTCATTGTTTACCCGACATGAGATTGTATGCATTTGTATTGGGTTACTTGTCATACGCATGACGAGGTCAATACACACGACGTGACCAAAAAAGACCAACGTTCAGTCTTCAAGCGATTGCTTCATACGACCTTTGGATTTGGTCGGCGTTCTTTGGTGTCCCTGGTTCCAACAATGACACAAACGTCTTAGAACAGTCGCATGTGATGGAGGGTTACATCTCCGACGCCATACCAGCCGCTTCGTTTTGGACAAACGATAATTACTACCCACACGGTTTCTATTTGGGGGATGGGATATATTTAGAGTATTCGATTATCGTGAAAACGTTTGTAAGGCCCCGTTACCGGTAACCCTACTTTCGTGTTGGATTTACTCATAAACACAGTTCTAAATATCAGAGTTAATTAAAAACTTTACGCGGAATATAAAACTTTCATAAAACATTACATATCAATTCATAATCATGTCTTTAAACATTCCTCTTGTCTTTCAAAATCAAAACGTAACTTATAAAACATATCGGATCTTCAGATGCCAGGCTTTAGTCTTCTGCCATGTGTCCTCCACTCAAGCCAGCTGTCTCATCCTACTCACCTGCGTGCATACTAAAAGTCAGCTACGCTGAGTGAGTTCTAGTTAATCATACACTACCATACAATACCTTGTTACATACATACGTACTTAACCTCATAACTTTCTTTCATACACACATAAGTACTCATACCTTCATTCTTACTTACATACTTTCTTTCTTACTTACATACTTTCTTTCTTACTTACATACTTTCTTTACATTCATAATCATACGTTTTAAAGAGCCTTTCGCCCTATAACCTCACAGATATTATAAGGGTCTGGTCCCTAACATCACAGATATTATAAGGGTCTGGTCCCTAACATCACAGATATTATAAGGGTCTGGTCCCTATCATCACAGATATTATGAGGGTCTGGTCCCTAACATCACAGATATTATTAGGGTCTGGTCCCTAACATCACAGATATTATTAGGGTCTGGTCCCATGTTTTCGAATATTAGTAGGGTTCGATTCCCTCTCCGTTACCATACAACCATACATCATACCTCGAGTATTATTAGGGCTCGGTACCCCTTTCGTAACCATACAACCGTCATTTCCTTCTTTTATTAACTTTCTTACGTTCATACACATAAACATACATATCATACTTGCCATATTTATAACGTTACAACCTGACAGTACGTGCAATATCCGAAGATCGTTCACGAACCATCAAGCAATCATTCATACATATCACATATTTCACCTATGGCATACACTTATCACTTTGGATAAATGTATTAACAACACATCAAGTATGCACACAGCCCCGAAAACATAACAAGGAATGGGGCTAGAAACTCACCTGGATCCTGTTACGCTCGCCGTTGATCGTAATTCCTTTCTTTAACTGGGCTCGGCTAACTGTATAATATTTACACATATCAATTAACTACTGCTACTCGTTTGTATTTCTATCTATATATGACCCACAACGAACGGGGGTCCGGGGGCAGCGCCCCTGGCAGCGGGGTTCTAGGGGCGGCAGCCCCTAGCGGGGTCCAAGGGGCAGAGCCCCTGGCTGGGGTTAAGCTGCCAGGTCAGCTTGGAAAAATTTTATTTTCGATAACTGCCTTAACACATTTTCCATTAGGTTTTTAATTTATTTTATAGACGAACTTCGCTTCAGGCGAAGTTAAACCTTAGGCGAACTTGGAAACAGCTTGGTTCTGGCTTGATTCGATCGAATAGGAACACGTTCGATCGAATACAACACGTTCGATCGAATAGGAACACGTTCGATCAAACAGGAATACGTTCGATCGAATAGGAACACGTTCGATCGAATACAACACTCATTCGATCGAATACAAAACTCATTCGATCGAATGAGTTGGAGACCATTCGGTTGCTTCCCTATTCGGTCGACTGGACTTGTTCGATCTACGCATTCGATCGAATGGACTGATTCGATCGACTGGTTCGATCGAATGAGTCTGATTCGACTCCTTCAAGCTGGGCGACGGAGAAACCCACGGGTTTTCCAGATTTTCCAGATTTTTGACCCAAAATCGAAGTTTTTGACATGGAAATGCTCGGGATTGAAAGGGCTATCGATTCCTAGTACTTTTAAACACAAAAGCTTGCATTTTGACACCAAAACAAGGCGGTTTTTGACCCGAAAACTCAAGTTACGAAAATGGGAGTTTTTGCTCGATTTGAGGTCGAAAATGGTTATGAAAACGGATGATTTTCGAGAGGGACTTACCAAAAACGATTAGGAACAAGATTGTGGACTCGGATTTGTGATTTGAGAACTTTCTCTCTCTAGCTTCTCTCTCTAGAAATGAGAGTGTTTGGGTGGGTGTAAGTGAAGGAAGATGGTGAAAAATGGTGGAAGTGTCAAGAACTTTCGTTTATATACTACGGGTTTGGTTAGGCTCGGGTTGGCTTCCTACGGGTCGAGACAGGCCGAGTTCATAAAATAACTAAGCCCAAGACCCGTTCCTTACTCGACATTAAATAACTAAAACGTGAAATTACTAAACATAACTTTCTTTTATTTATCAATATAAAAATTTTAGGATGTTACAAGTCTTCCTCCCTTAAAGAGGTTTCGTCCCCGAAACCTAACTATTACATAAACAAACTAGGGTAAAACTTGCGCATCTCATCCTCGACTTCCCAAGTAGCATCAGATCCCTTGCGGTGCTTCCATATCACTTTGACCAAGGGTATAATCTTGTGACGAAGCTGCTTCTCCTTGCGATCAACGATCTTTATCGGTTGCTCGATGTAGTTCAATTGTTCATCAACCTCGATGTCCATTAAGGGCACGTGAGACGTGTCATCAGCTAGACACTTCCTCAGATGAGAAACATGGAAGGTTGAATGAATTCCTTCTAACTCATCGGGTAAATCCAGTTTGTAAGCTACTTCACCCACACGTTTTACAATCTTGAACGGTCCAATGTACCTCGGACTCAACTTTCCTCTTTTCCTAAAACGGATAATCCCCTTCCAAGGCGAGACCTTAAGCATCACATAGTCGCCAACGTTAAACTCAATTGGTCGTCGCCGCTTATCCGCATAAGACTTTTGTCTGTCTTGAGCGGCTTTCATTCTTGCTTTGATCTGATCGAACTTTGAAGACGTTTCTTGAACCACTTCTATACTTCCCATTTCCTTCTGACCAATCTCACCCCAACACACCGGGGTTCTACATCGTCTACCGTACAGCATCTCAAACGGTGGCATACCAATACTCGAATGGTAACTGTTGTTATAGGAGAACTCTGCCAGATGCAGATGATCATCCCAACTTCCACCAAAATCTAAAACGCAAGCACGTAGCATATCCTCAAGGGTTTGGATCGTCCTTTCAGACTGTCCATCGGTTTGAGGATGATACGCCGTACTGATGTTCAACCTCGTCCCCATAGCTTCATGAAATTTCTTCCAGAACCTCGAAGTAAACCGTGTATCCCTATCAGACACGATCGATAACGGTACTCCATGCTTGGTTACAATTTCTTTAATGAACAAGCTTGCTAACGTTTCTGACGAGATGGCCTCTCGTATGGGCAGAAAGTGAGCACTCTTGGTCAAACGGTCCACAATCACCCAGATGGTATCATGTTGCTTAGCTGTACGAGGTAGCTTAGTTATGAAATCCATGGTGATGTGTTCCCATTTCCACTCAGGTATCTCTAGCGGTTGCATCTTCCCACAAGGCTTTTGGTGTTCGGCTTTGACTTGTAAGCAAGTTAAGCACTTACCAACATAATCCACTACATCGCTCTTCAATCCTGGCCACCAGTAATCTCTTTTCAAGTCTTGGTACATCTTTGTAGCTCCTGGATGGATTGAGTACCTTGACTTATGAGCTTCATCTAAGATTCGACTTCTAAGATCACCATGGCGTGGGATCCACATACGGTCGAACCTAGTCTTAACTCCATGAGTGTTTTCCATCAACTCATCTTGCTGGCCATAAATCCTTTCCTTCTTTACTAACCCTTCATCTATTAACACTTCTGACTGCACCTTGATGATTTCTTCAAAAAGACTCGGGTTCATGATCAACTTGTATGACTTCACTGTTGCAAGGACTTCCTCATTCTTCCGACTTAACGCATCAGCGACCACGTTAGCTTTACCGGGGTAATACTTAATCTCACAGTCGTAATCCTTTATCAATTCTAACCATCTTCTCTGCCTCATGTTCAGTTCTTTCTGCTCGAAGAAGTACTTTAAACTCTTATGATCGGTATAGATAGTACACTTAGTGCCGTACAGATAATGCCTCCATATCTTAAGAGCATGCACTACAGCTGCTAACTCCAAATCATGCGTCGGGTAAGTACTCTCATGGACCTTCAACTGTCTAGACGCGTAGGCTATCACCTTCCCTCGTTGCATCAACACGCAACCTAACCCTTGATGCGAGGCATCAGCACAAACAACAAAATCCTCATCACCATCGGGTAAAGTAAGGATTGGAGCTTGCGTGAGTCTTCTCTTTAATTCTTCAAAGGCTTCTTCTTGAAATTTTCCCCAACTGAATACTATCGACTTTCGGGTCATACCGGTCAGCGGTGCGGCTATCTTGGAGAAACCTTCGATGAATCTCCTATAGTAGCCAGCTAACCCTAGGAAGCTTCGTATATCAGTCGGATTCTGCGGAGTCTTCCAATTCGTTATCGCTTCAATCTTAGCTGGGTCCACGGTAATCCCCTCCGGATTAACCACATGACCTAAAAATTGCACTTCTCTTAACCAGAACGCGCACTTCGAAAACTTGGCGTACAACCTTTCTTTCTTCAGAACTTCCAATACCTCTCTCAGATGCTCGGCATGGTCAGACTCACTCTTTGAATAAATCAATATATCATCGATGAAGACGATAACCGACTTATCCAACATCGGTCGACACACCCTATTCATCATGTCCATAAATGCTGCAGGAGCATTTGTTAGACCGAATGACATTACAAGGAACTCGTAGTGTCCATACCGCGTTCGGAACGCTGTTTTAGGGATGTCTACCTCTTTCACCTTCAGCTGATGGTAGCCTGATCTGAGATCTATTCGTGAGAACCAACTCGAACCTTGCAGTTGGTCAAACAGATCGTCAATCCTAGGCAAGGGGTATCTATTCTTTACCGTAAGCTTATTCAACTCACGATAGTCTATGCACAGTCTCATACTTCCATCCTTTTTCTTCACAAACAAAACCGGTGCGCCCCATGGAGAAACACTCGGTCTGATAAAACCCTTGTCGAGGAGTTCTTGCAGTTGGGACATTAATTCCTTCATCTCGGACGGTGCTAGACGGTAAGGCGCTTTCGCGACGGGCTGGGCTCCTGGTATTAAATCTATCTGAAATTCTATTTCTCGCTCCGGTGGCAGCCCTGGAAGATCCTCAGGGAATACTTCTGGGTAGTCGCGCACAATAGGAACATCCTTCATTTCTTTCGTCTCGGCCGTAGCGTTGACAACATACGCCAGGTAGGCACCGCACCCTCGCCTTAACAAACCCTCGGCTTTTATCATCGAAATGACATTAAGTCCATAACTCTCCTTATCACCATAAACCGTCACCGCACTACCATCCAATGACTTTAACCTTATCATCTTACTTTTACATACTATCTGAGCCTCAAACTCCGACAACCAATCCATACCCAAGACTACATCGAACCCTCCTAAGGCCATAACATACAAAGTAACAGGGAACTCATGTCCCTCTAACTCTATCTTACAATTCTTCACCATTTTTGTTATTTTCACCGAAGTGTCACTTGCGGTTTCTACTACAAAAGTTTCAGACACTCGGCAGCCTTTCATTTTAGCTAGTTTACTAAACGTCGTAGCTACAAAACTTCTATTCGCACCAGAATCAAATAATACAGAAGCGGAAACATCGTTCACTAGAAACGTACCTGTGACGACATCCGGAATCTGCCTGGCTTGTTCCTGGGTCAGCATGTAGGCTCTAGTTCTGGGCCTAGCTTGATCGGCATCCTTCTTTCCACTACCTCCAGCTACACCTTCAGTGCACTCCCTTGACATATGGCCTGTCTTGCCACATTTGTAACATGCTGGCTTCGCACTGCACTCATTGGCATAATGCCCTACCTTCCCACACTTATAACAGGCATTCGACCCCATTCTGCATTCTCCACCATGAGCCTTTCCACATTTGAGACAAACATTAGAACTTTTACCCCACTTGCACTCACCACCATGCCTCTTTCCGCAGGTCTTACACGATCTCTTCTCCCACACTTTCTGTTTCTTATCCCTGGAGTTCCATAACTGAGTACCGGGTCGTTTAGCAGGAGTGACCCCTTTCTTCTCTTTCTCTTCGTCCCTTTCCACCCCATCATCCGCGGCCACGTCAGCATAGACCATTTCCGCGAGTCCAACAGCCGAATCAAAAGTAGCAGGTTGAACCGCCCTGACTAACATGCGGACCTTTTGTGGCAACCCCCTCACATAACACTTGATTCTCTTGACTTCAGTGTCAACCATGTCAGGCACCAACCTAGATAGTCGGTTGAACTCCGTGGTATACTCACGATGCGTCATCATACCGGCTTTTAAATTCTGGAACTTCATCTCCGTTCTTTCAACCTCGGCATCTGCACAGAACTTCTTCATTACCAACTCTTTCAAATCTTCCCACTTCATCCCTTTGATCTCTTCACGGGTCTTCCTCTGCTCCACACTCTCCCACCAATACATAGCCTCATCTACGAATGACTGAGTAGCATAGCCCACAGCTTGGTCGGGACGGCATTCGCTAATGCGGATAACCTTGTCCATAGCGGTTAACCACTGGAGAGTAGCGATTGCGTCTCCTAAACCAGTCAGCTTAGGCGGGTCACAACCTTTGAAGGACTTATAGCTGCACCCACCTTGTCCTCCTCTCCTATCATCGACTTTCACAGACTTATCCCCACTCGAGGCCCCTCTTTCACCTTCCCCATCCTTTCTACCATCACCACCCGCCCCTTCAGCAGTTCGTTCACGGCTTCCAGCAGATCCTTCGGGATTCAGGTTCTTCACAGCAGCAACTACAGCCTGAACAATGGCTGCTTGAACTGCAGGACTAAGTTGAACTTCCTCGTTGTTGTTCTGGTCTCCTCCAGCTGCGCTTCCTTCATCTTCGGTGTGGGAAGCTTCTTCTACCGAGGGTTGCCGGACAAGACGAGGCCTGCCACGACGTCCAGTGCGACCCCCAGCTTCAACAAATTCTCCAGCTCCAGCCATCAGTATCCTATATGAGAAAACACAAACATCATCACTCAAGGAACTATCTAGTACAAGGATAGTAAGGCTAACAGGTAATAACAGTGGCCAGTTGCGATTAGCTGATCACGTTACTTTCCGTGTCATATACACTTCCCTTTATGAGTCTATTTGTGCTGGTTCTACTTAAGCAGTTTGTCAATTTAAACAGTCAATTATTCCTATCCCTATCGTTCACATATCCTTTCTTTCTTATTAACATACATCATTTAATCATGCACTTTACCTTTACTGATCTTGCTTGAGCGACACATGGCATTCTTGAACTGGCATCTTCTTTCCTTTCTTACTTAAATCCCATTCTCTGTTCGAGTCTAAGCATGTAGGATGCTTAAATCTCTCGAACTTTGCTCTGATACCAACTTGTAAGGCCCCGTTACCGGTAACCCTACTTTCGTGTTGGATTTACTCATAAACACAGTTCTAAATATCAGAGTTAATTAAAAACTTTACGCGGAATATAAAACTTTCATAAAACATTACATATCAATTCATAATCATGTCTTTAAACATTCCTCTTGTCTTTCAAAATCAAAACGTAACTTATAAAACATATCGGATCTTCAGATGCCAGGCTTTAGTCTTCTGCCATGTGTCCTCCACTCAAGCCAGCTGTCTCATCCTACTCACCTGCGTGCATACTAAAAGTCAGCTACGCTGAGTGAGTTCTAGTTAATCATACACTACCATACAATACCTTGTTACATACATACGTACTTAACCTCATAACTTTCTTTCATACACACATAAGTACTCATACCTTCATTCTTACTTACATACTTTCTTTCTTACTTACATACTTTCTTTCTTACTTACATACTTTCTTTACATTCATAATCATACGTTTTAAAGAGCCTTTCGCCCTATAACCTCACAGATATTATAAGGGTCTGGTCCCTAACATCACAGATATTATAAGGGTCTGGTCCCTAACATCACAGATATTATAAGGGTCTGGTCCCTATCATCACAGATATTATGAGGGTCTGGTCCCTAACATCACAGATATTATTAGGGTCTGGTCCCTAACATCACAGATATTATTAGGGTCTGGTCCCATGTTTTCGAATATTAGTAGGGTTCGATTCCCTCTTCGTTACCATACAACCATACATCATACCTCGAGTATTATTAGGGCTCGGTACCCCTTTCGTAACCATACAACCATACAACCGTCATTTCCTTCTTTTATTAACTTTCTTACGTTCATACACATAAACATACATATCATACTTGCCATATTTATAACGTGTTGGGTTTTATACAAGTTTATCAAAGTCAAGTTAACCACATTTAACTAGAAAACGCAACGGAAGCTTATATTTTAAGACTTGTTATTGAACATACCATTATGTAAAACTAAAACCCAAAGCCAAGGATCAATATTACAAGAACAAAAATGCTCACATAATGTAAATGTACCTCTTTTTACCTTTAGAAGAAGATGTAGGTGGATGAAGATGATGATGTCTTCAAATGGCAAGGTTGCAAGTAGAAACCCTCAAGCTTTTGATACCCCAAGCTTTTTTCAACAACACCAACTTGTTGCTAGGATTTTAAACACCAAAAGAAGCTCACACAAACTCCTTTTTCCTGCCCACTTGAGCCGTGGATATGAGAGAGAGGTAGAGAGAGTTTTCTTTGCACTTGAAATTCAAAATTGATGGATACTTTTGCATGTCTTGGATGGAGGTAATAATAAAGAGATCACATGGACCCAAAAGGAAGGAAGGCATATTGATTGGACCAAAAAACCCACCCACATGGGGTGGCCGTTTTTTTTGTTATTTCCCTTTCTTTTTTTTTTTTTTTTTTTTTTTATTATTTTGTTTTAACATTTAAAACATCTCCATCTCCATTCATTTTATAAAACTCACTTATATAAAATGTACATACATATATATATAATTATTTAACCAATTAAATAATTAATTTATATAAACAAATTATCCAAATAATTTATTTAAATCCTCAAGTGTGTTTGTTTAGAAAACCAATTTTCTAAACGCGTAGTGTTCGGTATTTGTTTAAATGATCAAATCACTAAAAGAATACATTTGGTGTTGTCTAGCTTGTTATTGGGTATGACCCGACTTGGATCAAACACAGTTAGCCACATTAATATAAATATGTGTCTCGGGCATACGTAATTCCAACAATCTCCCACTTGCACGAGATACATAGAAAATTAATGCAAGTGGTGAATACCGCCTAACAACAGTTCACCACCCCTAATGTGTTTGACGAAGTGCCATTCAATAACATCATCCCTTCAAGTCCCTTACTTGATATGATTTAGGTGAATCTATCATTATATCCCTTTGTTACTAGATGTCATGTTGGATCTAAGAGACATAGGTGATCATTCTCTTTACAATTCAACTTTATCAGGCCTTAGACATCTAAACTCTCAACACATAAGAGGAACAAATTCCGTCTTGACTGTATACGCCTCTCACTATCACTTTATACTCCACCCGAGCTCATCCTTATGTACCATCTTTTACGAATAGCGAAGGGGAGAGTCAAAGTGTAATACTCGGTGAAAATCAAGACCCAATATACATCTCAGGTCTAAGGATAATATGAAATTCTCCTTTACTCAAGATTACTAATGATCAAGTCAATCGACTCCATGTAGTAATATTGAGAGCGGGTCAGTCCAATATTTGTATCCCACAAATATCTATGAACTTTGGCAGCAAACCTATGCTCCATATTCATTTCTTATGAATATCCACCAAACCTAGTTCATAATAGTCTTGCTTCATATTTGTTCCCACAAATGTGATCGACTACGGACTTTTAGAATAAGATAACTTATTCATGGATTAAACATGCAAAATTAGAATTTAACTCAAGATTCCATAATCATATAAAAGAGTTAAATTACAAAAGTCTTTTAAACTTTAATACAAAATAGATCAAATCCAATTACTAGAATATCGAAGTCCTAAGCCACTCGCATGACGCTCATGTTTAGGTCTTTCTAGGAGCTTCGTGAATGGATCCGCAAGATTTTGATCAGTTCCAACTTTGCGAATACATATCTTTCCCTTTTCAACTTCATCCCTTATGTAGTTGAATCTCCGCTCTATGTGCCTTGTCTTTTGGTGCGAACGAGGTTCCTTGATTTGTGCAATCGCACCCTCGTTGTCACAAAAGATTTCTAGGGGGTCTTGAATGGAAGAGACCACCCCTAGATCGGTAATGAATTTCTTCAACCATGCAGCTTCTTGAGCTGCCAATGAAGCGGCGATGTATTCTGATTCTGTAGTGGATAATGCTACCACTTCCTGTTTTGAGCTCTTCCAAGAGACAGCTCCTCCATTAAGAGTGAACACATACCCAGATTGTGATCGAGAATCATCTCGATCAGTTTGGAAGCTCGCATCCGTGTAACCTTTTATAGCGAGTTCCTCCTCACCAGATCCATATATCAGAAACATATCCTTAGTTCTCCTAAGGTATTTCAATATGCTCTTAACAGCCATCCAATGACTGTCTCCTGGATTCTGTTGGTATCTGCTTGTCATGCTCAAAGCGCATGACACATCCGGTCTAGTACATATCATCGCATACATGATGGATCCTATAGCAGAAGCATATGGGATTTGTTTCATCATGTCTTGCTCACCCTTTGAGCTTGGACATTGAGCTGAACTCAATATGGTCCCTCTTTGAATAGGTACAAAACCTTTCTTTGAGTTTTCCATCTTGAACCTTTTCAAGATTTTATCAATGTATGTACTTTGGTTCAAACCTATCAAGCGCCTTGACCTATCCCTATAGATCTTTATTCCCAAAATATAGGCAGCTTCACCAAGATCCTTGATGGAAAATCTACTTCCAAGCCAAGCTTTAACGCTTTCCATGGTTGGAATGTCATTTCCAAATAGTAGAATGTCATCGACATACAATACTAAGAAGGTAATTATACTCCCACTAGCCTTTTTATACACACAAGCCTCATCAGCGTTCTTGATGAATCCAAAATTTTTGATTTCTTCATCAAAACGATGATTCCAAGTTCTAGATGCTTGTTTCAATCCATAGATTGATTTCTTTAACTTGCATACTTTATTAGGATGTTTTGGATCGACAAAACCTTCAGGCTGAACCATATAGACATCTTCCTCAAGATATCCATTTAGGAAAGCGGTCTTGACATCCATTTGCCAAATTTCATAATCATAATGTGCAGCTATGGCAAATAATATCCTAATAGACTTAAGCATTGCCACAGGCGAAAAAGTTTCATCATAATCAACCCCTTGAGTTTGAGTGAAACCCTTAGCTACAAGTCTTGCTTTATAAGTATCCAAGTTTCCATGCATATCAGTTTTTCTTTTGAAAACCCACTTACTTCCAACAGCTTTGGTGTTAAGTGGTGGTTCAACCAATTCCCAAACTTGGTTGTCATACATGGATTGCATCTCAACGTTCATGGCTTCAAGCCATTTGTCACAATCATTCTTGGACATTGCATCACGGTATGTGGTTGGTTCATCCGAATCTACCACGTAGCAACCTTCTACAAAAAATCCATATCTTTCGGGTGGATTGCTAACTCTACCAGATTTGCGAACGTTTTGTGTGTTTTGATCAACCACTTGATCACTTTCAACAACCTCTTGTTGAGTGCTAGTATCAACCAATTGTGTATCATCTTGTGATTCTTGATCCTCATCAAATTTCACTGTTCTACTATTAGTTCCTTCCTCAAGGAACTTAGTTTCCATGAACTTACCCTTTCGAGCAATAATGACATTTTGCTCACTAGGATCGTAAAAGTAATATCCTAAATCATCTTTAGGATAACCTATAAAGATACACTTAGTGGATCGGACTTCTAATTTGTTTGGGGTGTATTGCTTTACATAAGCTTCACAACCCCAAACTCTTAAGAATGATAGCGATGGAGCCTTTCCATGCCATACTTCAAAAGGTGTCTTCTCCACTTTCTTGGTTGGAGCCATATTCAATATGCGAACAGCGGAAAGTAAAGCATAGCCCCAAAATGATAGAGGTAAAGTGCTTCTAGCCATCATCGATCGAACCATATCTAATAGGGTACGATTTCTCCTTTCAGACACACCATTATGTTGTGGTGTTCCAGGTGGAGTAAGTTGTGAAACAATTCCACAACTCTTAAGATGATCTTGAAAAACACCACTTAGGTATTCACCTCCTCTATCACTACGAATTACTTTGATTGTGGTCTTGAGTTGTCTTTCTACTTCAGTTTTGAAGTCTTTGAACATTTCAAAAGCTTCATCTTTGTGTTTCATTAAGTACACATAACCATATCGACTATAATCGTCAATAAAGGTAATGAAGTATCTTTCACCATTCCTAGTCATTGGTCTAAAAGGACCACATACATCCGAATGTATGATACCCAATAATTCTTTTGACCTTTCAAAAGTTTTATTAAAGGGTTGCTTTGTCATTTTGCCTTGTAAACAAGATTCACATACATCAAATGAATCATATTCATTTGTTTCTAGAATACCACTCTTGCGAAGAGTTTGCATGCGATTCTTGCTTATATGTCCAAGGCGACAATGCCAAAGATAGGAATCACCCAAGTCCTTCTTGAGTTTCTTGGTGTTGACATTATATATTGAACTACTATGTGACATACCACTTTGATCTATTTCATATATACCATTCATGGGTATAGCTTTAAAATAAAATATGCCATTCATCAAAACATGAATATCATAATCCATAAATTTAAAATCAAAGCCACATTGTTTTAAAAGGGACACGGAAATAATGTTTCTCCTTAACTTAGGAGCATACAAAACATTTTTCAAAATTACTTCCAAACCACTTGGAAGCTTTAACATGTAGTCTCCTTGAGCTTGGACTTCAACTCTTGCTCCATTGCCCATAAAGAGACTAATGTCCCCTTTGTTGAGTTGCTTACTTCTTTTGAACCCCTGCAACAAATTGCAAATGTGAGTTCCACATCCGGTATCAAGTACCCATGTATTTGAAGAAATAACATTTAGTTCAACATATATAGTAAAGATAATACCTGAGGTATGCTCCGCATCCCTCTTATCTTTTAACGCTTTGAGATAGGTCGGACAATTTCTTTTCCAATGACCTATCTCTCCACACTCAAAGCATGGATCTTGCGTCGCAACCTTTTGCTTCTTTTCCTTCGGTTTGTAGGGCGTGATGGCTTTCCTCTTTCCCTTTCCTTGGACGTGGCCCTTGCCCTTAGCAACACTTGCTTTGGGTTTGGAGTTATGTCCCCTTTTCCCTTCATCGATTGTTAGAACGGGTAAAACCTTTTTACCCATTCCCGCTTCGGCCGTTCTTAGCATTGCGTGAAGCTCACCAATGCTTTTGTCCCATCCATTCATGTTATAATTCATGACAAAGGTTTCAAACCTTTTCGTCAATGAGTTGAGGATCAAATCCGTAGCCAACTCATTAGACACGGGACAATTCAACCTACGAAGCTTTTCGATGTAGCTTTTCATCTTTAGGACATAAGATGAGACGCTTTGGGTTTCCTCCATACGACATGCATGAAACGCTCGAACCGTTTCGAAACGTTCCGCTCTAGCTTGTTGAAGGAACATTTCCTTCAATTGAGTTATCATGTCGTATGCCCCATGATGCTCGAAATCCTTTTGAATTTCGGGAATCATAGTCGCTAACATGAGGCAAGAGGCTTGCACCGAATCTTTGGTGTAGTTGACCCAATCGTTATAAGCCTCCTCATCTTCCACGTTAGGCTCGTCGGGAATGGGATCGTCTAAGACATATGATATCTCTTCTTGCTTGAGAACTATTCTCAAGTTGCGATACCAATCCATAAAGTTATTATGGTTTAGACGATCCTTTTCAAGGATGGTTCTTAAGGATAGGTTACGGGTGTTATGGGTAGAGGTGTTTGCATTGTTAGCGGCCATCTACAAAATTTAACAAAGTTTTATTTTAGTATTATGAACAATTTAATTATTAATACCCTTTTATTCCAAATTTTAAAATAATAATTAATATTCTAGAATCCAACGATAAATCAAATTTCGGTTAGGTGACCTTTATCCCGTTATTTGATTTAACAAGGTAGTCAACCTTGACAATTGCAACCCTTTGCAACTTCTAGAGGTATGGGACCATTCGAAATCCTTATTTCGTGTTGGCATGTTTATCCCATCAACACCATTGGATCCCCATGCTTAGGTGACCTTTATCACATGGTTTCCAATTCAAGTCGTCCTACTTGTATAAACATGTAAGATTAACATACAAGTGGTTAGGTGACCTTTATCCCACAAATATGTTAATATTACCCTAAGTATATTAGTTTGCTCAAAATGGTTAGGTGACCTTTATCCCATTTAAAGTTCCCTAATACGTTAAGTGTCATACAAAAGGATGGTGTTAGACTTGTTTCCTTGGTAATTATGAAAAAGGGATTTTTAAGTTTTCCAATATTCTAGTTTGAAAAACATTATGCCATATCCTAACATGCATTTAGAAATATGGCGATTTTGAAAACCAATTTTCAAGGTTCTAGTTATAATAAAACCAATTTTATTATATGTGAGTAATCGCTTAGTTTTAATAAACCCATTTAATTAAACTAATTGACGCGATATTACCAAATATATATTAGAACCCGTTTTATGCTTGTTGTCGTTCCTATGTGACGGTTTGGATATCCTAATATCTATCAACCACACATTACAATAAGTAAAACAAACAACCAAGCAAACACATGCAAAATATAGTCATAACCGAGAACCGCTAAGTTTGACCATACTTGTTAGCCGAAACAAGTATAGGTCATAAGTCACACCTAAGGGACAAAACATGACACAAGGATGGAATGTTGACTCCCACTTGATCTTGCATCCAAATGCTTCAAGTATCCTCTCCAAGTTGTTGTGTTCTTGTTGGGCTTGTTAATGGGCTCCAAACTCCCAAAAGTCTTCTTGGGCCCAAGAGTGAAATTTATGGGCCTAATGGGCTTGAATCCCATGATGGGCCGGTGAGGCCCAACAAGCCCAAAATTTCGGTCCAAGGCCCAAATCCACCAATTCTTGCATCTTCAATTTTTACAAAATGTATCCTAATACATATTTTTCTAAAAAAAGAAAATGCAACTAATCTATTTATTACAAACCAACTTATGAATAAATAAATTACACAAGCCTAAGATTATGAATTATTACAACCATATTGAATAATAAACATAATCAACATACACAAACAACAATCAACACATCCAAGGTCTAGGTTTCGGTTATGACACATCCAAACATACCAAATGTTCTAAGCATGCAACCTAAGCAACCAATGCCCAAAACCCCAAAAAAAATCGGCCCCCCCCCCCCCCAAGAGGCTACGGCCCAAAAAAAATTTTTTTTTTTATATATATTTTTTATTTTCAACATCCAAATGTTAATAATGGTTTCCTAAGATCTTTGCATGCATGTCAAGATCTTACAAAACCATGGGGTAAAATCCACCAAAATTTCGGACCCCTTTTCACCCATGAAAAACCCGAAATCTATGAACATGCAAGGAGCATAAGTCCTTGTAACCGGCTCTTGATGCCATTGTTGGGTTTTATACAAGTTTATCAAAGTCAAGTTAACCACATTTAACTAGAAAACGCAACGGAAGCTTATATTTTAAGACTTGTTATTGAACATACCATTATGTAAAACTAAAACCCAAAGCCAAGGATCAATATTACAAGAACAAAAATGCTCACATAATGTAAATGTACCTCTTTTTACCTTTAGAAGAAGATGTAGGTGGATGAAGATGATGATGTCTTCAAATGGCAAGGTTGCAAGTAGAAACCCTCAAGCTTTTGATACCCCAAGCTTTTTTCAACAACACCAACTTGTTGCTAGGATTTTAAACACCAAAAGAAGCTCACACAAACTCCTTTTTCCTGCCCACTTGAGCCGTGGATATGAGAGAGAGGTAGAGAGAGTTTTCTTTGCACTTGAAATTCAAAATTGATGGATACTTTTGCATGTCTTGGATGGAGGTAATAATAAAGAGATCACATGGACCCAAAAGGAAGGAAGGCATATTGATTGGACCAAAAAACCCACCCACATGGGGTGGCCGTTTTTTTTGTTATTTCCCTTTCTTTTTTTTTTTTTTTTTTTTTTATTATTTTGTTTTAACATTTAAAACATCTCCATCTCCATTCATTTTATAAAACTCACTTATATAAAATGTACATACATATATATATAATTATTTAACCAATTAAATAATTAATTTATATAAACAAATTATCCAAATAATTTATTTAAATCCTCAAGTGTGTTTGTTTAGAAAACCAATTTTCTAAACGCGTAGTGTTCGGTATTTGTTTAAATGATCAAATCACTAAAAGAATACATTTGGTGTTGTCTAGCTTGTTATTGGGTATGACCCGACTTGGATCAAACACAGTTAGCCACATTAATATAAATATGTGTCTCGGGCATACGTAATTCCAACATAACGTTACAACCTGACAGTACGTGCAATATCCGAAGATCGTTCACGAACCATCAAGCAATCATTCATACATATCACATATATCACCTATGGCATACACTTATCACTTTGGATAAATGTATTAACAACACATCAAGTATGCACACAGCCCCGAAAACATAACAAGGAATGGGGCTAGAAACTCACCTGGATCCTGTTACGCTCGCCGTTGATCGTAATTCCTTTCTTTAACTGGGCTCGGCTAACTGTATAATATTTACACATATCAATTAACTACTGCTACTCGTTTGTATTTCTATCTATATATGACCCACAACGAACGGGGGTCCGGGGGCAGCGCCCCTGGCAGCGGGGTTCTAGGGGCGGCAGCCCCTAGCGGGGTCCAAGGGGCAGAGCCCCTGGCTGGGGTTAAGCTGCCAGGTCAGCTTGGAAAAATTTTATTTTCGATAACTGCCTTAACACATTTTCCATTAGGTTTTTAATTTATTTTATAGACGAACTTCGCTTCAGGCGAAGTTAAACCTTAGGCGAACTTGGAAACAGCTTGGTTCTGGCTTGATTCGATCGAATAGGAACACGTTCGATCGAATAGGAACACGTTCGATCGAATACAACACGTTCGATCGAATAGGAACACGTTCGATCAAACAGGAACACGTTCGATCGAATAGGAACACGTTCGATCGAATACAACTGGTTATGAATAGCTGTGAATAGATGCAAATACGTACTAATGTAATATGATGTAAATTAGTTGTTGAATTTCTTTATAAACAATGTGGTTGATACCAGTGTTATCTGTTACATTCCCGTATTACGCTTCCGCAACTACCTAGTCGGGTTGTGACAGAAGTTGGTATCAGAGCCATTGGTTATAAAGAATTAGGATGTCCCTTAGGATACCCTAAGATAACCTTAGGCTCGATTAGTTCTGGGAATAAAATAATATTAAATAATATATACAGGCAATTCTCGTGATGAACTTGAATGGACAAGTGGGTTATTATGGTCCGGAACGTAATAACGGACTTGTTTGTACGAGGGAATCCGAGAAGAAGTCGATGAACAACCCAATAGGTAAAAACAGCAACATATGTGTATAAAATATAATAGTAATAAATATACATATATAAAAACGATTATTTGTGCTTATGTGTATAAATACCTACATGTGTTTTATTATGATTAATATAATCGAAGGATGCTATTCTTATTACTAACCATTGTGAGGGAACATGTCGAGGTCTACGGATCGTTCACCTATTGCGGCTCCAGCATTACCTGAAGAGGAGGAGGAACCGGAGGAGGAGATGAGCGAGAGTTTTTGAGACACGGTGGTTCCCCACGAGGTACCCGCAGATCAACCCGACTTATCGGGTTACCGTTGTGACACCTATCCCCCTATGGAATCCCCTAGGAATGTTGTGGGACAGGGAGCTACTAGTGCTTATCATTCACCGATTAGGGCACCCAGATCCCCTACTCCACCCGTACATGTAAGGCCCCGTTACCGGTAACCCTACTTTCGTGTTGGATTTACTCATAAACACAGTTCTAAATATCAGAGTTAATTAAAAACTTTACGCGGAATATAAAACTTTCATAAAACATTACATATCAATTCATAATCATGTCTTTAAACATTCCTCTTGTCTTTCAAAATCAAAACGTAACTTATAAAACATATCGGATCTTCAGATGCCAGGCTTTAGTCTTCTGCCATGTGTCCTCCACTCAAGCCAGCTGTCTCATCCTACTCACCTGCGTGCATACTAAAAGTCAGCTACGCTGAGTGAGTTCTAGTTAATCATACACTACCATACAATACCTTGTTACATACATACGTACTTAACCTCATAACTTTCTTTCATACACACATAAGTACTCATACCTTCATTCTTACTTACATACTTTCTTTCTTACTTACATACTTTCTTTCTTACTTACATACTTTCTTTACATTCATAATCATACGTTTTAAAGAGCCTTTCGCCCTATAACCTCACAGATATTATAAGGGTCTGGTCCCTAACATCACAGATATTATAAGGGTCTGGTCCCTAACATCACAGATATTATAAGGGTCTGGTCCCTATCATCACAGATATTATGAGGGTCTGGTCCCTAACATCACAGATATTATTAGGGTCTGGTCCCTAACATCACAGATATTATTAGGGTCTGGTCCCATGTTTTCGAATATTAGTAGGGTTCGATTCCCTCTTCGTTACCATACAACCATACATCATACCTCGAGTATTATTAGGGCTCGGTACCCCTTTCGTAACCATACAACCATACAACCGTCATTTCCTTCTTTTATTAACTTTCTTACGTTCATACACATAAACATACATATCATACTTGCCATATTTATAACGTTACAACCTGACAGTACGTGCAATATCCGAAGATCGTTCACGAACCATCAAGCAATCATTCATACATATCACATATATCACCTATGGCATACACTTATCACTTTGGATAAATGTATTAACAACACATCAAGTATGCACACAGCCCCGAAAACATAACAAGGAATGGGGCTAGAAACTCACCTGGATCCTGTTACGCTCGCCGTTGATCGTAATTCCTTTCTTTAACTGGGCTCGGCTAACTGTATAATATTTACACATATCAATTAACTACTGCTACTCGTTTGTATTTCTATCTATATATGACCCACAACGAACGGGGGTCCGGGGGCAGCGCCCCTGGCAGCGGGGTTCTAGGGGCGGCAGCCCCTAGCGGGGTCCAAGGGGCAGAGCCCCTGGCTGGGGTTAAGCTGCCAGGTCAGCTTGGAAAAATTTTATTTTCGATAACTGCCTTAACACATTTTCCATTAGGTTTTTAATTTATTTTATAGACGAACTTCGCTTCAGGCGAAGTTAAACCTTAGGCGAACTTGGAAACAGCTTGGTTCTGGCTTGATTCGATCGAATAGGAACACGTTCGATCGAATAGGAACACGTTCGATCGAATACAACACGTTCGATCGAATAGGAACACGTTCGATCAAACAGGAACACGTTCGATCGAATAGGAACACGTTCGATCGAATACAACACTCATTCGATCGAATACAAAACTCATTCGATCGAATGAGTTGGAGACCATTCGGTTGCTTCCCTATTCGGTCGACTGGACTTGTTCGATCTACGCATTCGATCGAATGGACTGATTCGATCGACTGGTTCGATCGAATGAGTCTGATTCGACTCCTTCAAGCTGGGCGACGGAGAAACCCACGGGTTTTCCAGATTTTCCAGATTTTTGACCCAAAATCGAAGTTTTTGACATGGAAATGCTCGGGATTGAAAGGGCTATCGATTCCTAGTACTTTTAAACACAAAAGCTTGCATTTTGACACCAAAACAAGGCGGTTTTTGACCCGAAAACTCAAGTTACGAAAATGGGAGTTTTTGCTCGATTTGAGGTCGAAAATGGTTATGAAAACGGATGATTTTCGAGAGGGACTTACCAAAAACGATTAGGAACAAGATTGTGGACTCGGATTTGTGATTTGAGAACTTTCTCTCTCTAGCTTCTCTCTCTAGAAATGAGAGTGTTTGGGTGGGTGTAAGTGAAGGAAGATGGTGAAAAATGGTGGAAGTGTCAAGAACTTTCGTTTATATACTACGGGTTTGGTTAGGCTCGGGTTGGCTTCCTACGG
Organism: Bidens hawaiensis; assembly: GCF_021521415.1. Taxonomy (NCBI): domain Eukaryota; kingdom Viridiplantae; phylum Streptophyta; class Magnoliopsida; order Asterales; family Asteraceae; genus Bidens; species Bidens hawaiensis. Next base: position 12,750 of record NW_027493127.1, on the reverse strand, counting down.
GTCGAGACAGGCCGAGTTCATAAAATAACTAAGCCCAAGACCCGTTCCTTACTCGACATTAAATAACTAAAACGTGAAATTACTAAACATAACTTTCTTTTATTTATCAATATAAAAATTTTAGGATGTTACAGTACAGCATACACCAGTACCCCCACCCACTATTAGAAACCGTCAGCCCGCTCGTATTTCAGTGCGGCCACATGAGCACACCTCTCCCCCACCTCGATCTACATACTACAGGGGAGAAACATCACGTGTCCAGGTCACTGAAATACCCATTCCCATCTGGGGTCTACCCGCCACGGTACCAGAGCCACCTCTTCTGTCTGATTCAGCATGGGTGGGTTTAGTGACTGATCAGATTTTAGAACAATCACATTCGATAAATAACCTTAACTAGCATAGACATGATATGCAAGATCACATGTGGTACATGCAGCAAGAAATCAGAAATGTGCAAAGATCTAGTGCTCACAATCACGGGCGTCAGGATCGGGCAATGATACTGCTAGGAGCATGTTTAACGGTTAATGCAGCCCTAGTGGCTGCTGTTGTTTGGTTGTGGCTTCATGTTACAAAGAATGGATAGGACATTGTAGTATAGCCATATGTATATAGTCTTTTGATATCCCAAGCAGCATTTTGTTACAGCGTGTTGGGCTGACTTGGGAGTTGTTTGCGGTTTAGTACTATTTCAAGCACTGGCCCTTATCGGGTTAAGTCTATATGCCACTTAGTGACAAGTTTTGATACGCATATACAAGCGCTGGCCTATACCAGGTTAAGCCTATGCGCTAATTTTAGATGCATATGTACAGTAATGATTATAGTTAATACAAATGTGTTTTCTTTGGCATAGTTGTGTGTTGTGAAATTGTAATATCGTATAGTTGTGCTGGTTATAGTGAAACGATATTAATTATTATATAATTGATTATTTTATAGAATGGCCCCGAAGAAAGCAAACCCTTTGTCTGAGGCGGAAGTGGCCGCAATGATTGCTCGTCAACTACAAGCAGTGATACCAACAATTGTAGCACAAGTCACTGCAGGCATACGTGCTAACAATATTGTTAATCAACCTACGAGCACCACCACGGCCACTGCTAATATGCCTCCGCCGAACACTAATGTAGCCCCGGGTGTTACTACCCCGGTGAATACTGATAATGTTATAAACACTAATAATACTCGCCCGACTGTTAATGTTGTTGGGAACCCTGAAACCGTTTTGAACCCAAATAATGTCACGAATCCAAACCCCGTACGGTTATCAACCCAACTGTTAATAATAACACTCAACCAAATACGGGTAATGATCGTAATAATCCCAAACCTCCACGTCAGGAGTACGCATACAAACAATTTACATCATGTAAACCGATTGAGTTTAAGGGTATTGAAGGACCTAGCGGGCTGGTCAAATGGATAGAAAAGACCGAATCAGTAATTAATATCAGTGAGTGTCCACCGAACCGCGTGGTCAAATTTGCTACCAGTATGTTTCTAGACCAAGCGCTGATGTGGTGGAATACGGTAGTCCAAATAAGGGGACAAGATGCTATTAATCGTATGTCATGGACTGAATTAAAAACCCTCATGCTAGAGCATTTTTGTCCTAAAAGTGAGATTCAATGGTTGGAACACAAGTTATGGAATCTGGAAATGAAAGGAGCGGACCATGTGGGATACACGAATCATTTTAACGAACTGTCCCGCTTAGTTCCGTGGTTAGTTACAACGGAAGCGAAGCTAATTGAACATTATATCTGGGGACTGACCCCTGCTGTGAGAAGTATAGTGAATTCAGTAGCCCACCCAACATTAGAAAGTGTTATATCTCAAACGGGTGTTGTTACTTTTGATCTGATGAGAAGTGGAGTGATAAGGATGCCAGGTGAAACAACAAGTTTAAAACGAACTGATTATGGGACAAGGATGCAAGGACACCCTCAAAACAAACGGGCCCGTCCGAATACCCGAAGTTATGCCATGACCAGTTCTAATGTAAAAAAAGAGACCTATAAAGTGACGTTACCGAAGTGCAGAAGATGTAACTTTCATCATGTGGGTGATTGCAAACCGATCATTTGTCAGAAGTGTGGAAGAACGGGACACTATGCCCCCAACTGTAGAACCCCCACCAACACTGTTAACAGTCCACTGCAATCAACTCAACTACCTCGACCTCAACCAACCCGCCCACAACTCAACCAACAAACCCCACCTACCACGAACCTCTGTGCCTGCTATGAATGTGGCAGTACGGAACATTTTCGGAGATACTGCCCCAATCTGAACCAGGGTGCAGCGAGAAGGCAAAACCAAGCACAAGCATCAGCCTCAAATGCAGCTAGGGGACGCGCGTTCGTAATAGGATCGGGGGAAGCGCGTCATGACCCGAACGTGGTGACAGGTACATTCTTAGTTTCGGGTCAGTATGCTTCAGTCTTGTTTAATACGGGTGCCGATAGGTGTTTCGTATTTGTTAACTTTTTAACCATAGAAAATATACCAGTGAGTGAGCTAACAAAACCCTATACTATAGAACTTGCTAATGGTAAATCCATACTTGTTAACCAAATAGTCCGAAACTGTTCCCTTATCCTAAATGACCACCCATTTCTTATCGACTTACTTCCAGTGGAATTAGGAAGTTTCGATGTTATAGTCGGTATGGACTGGCTATCTAAGTATAAAGCTGAAATTGTCTGTAAGGATAAGACTGTTAGGATACCTCTTCCGAATGATGAGGCTATGACTGTTCAAGGTGAGAAATCTGGTACTATGTTGCCTCTCGTATCCCAACTTAAGGCATTGAGATATTTACGCCAAGGTTGTACTTTATACTTGGCGAGTGTAACAGTTAGGGAACCCAAGGAAAAACGAATGGAAGACATCCCAGTGGTACACGAGTATTCAGATGTATTCCCCGATGAGTTGCATGGTTTACCACCGACCCGACAAGTGGAATTCCGTATTGATTTGATACCGGGAGCAGCCCCCATTGCTAAGGCACCTTACCAACTTGCACCTTCTGAAATGCAAGAACTATCCAACCAATTGCAAGAATTGTTAGACAGGGGTTTTATCCGACCTAGTTACTCACCGTGGGGAGCACCAGTGTTATTTGTAAAGAAAAAATATGGGAGTTTTCGAATGTGTATTGATTACCGGGAATTGAATAAAGTTACTATAAAGAATAGATACCCCTTACCTCGAATTGATGACTTGTTTGATCAGCTCCAGGGTGTGAATTATTTTTCGAAAATTGATCTTAGATCTGGTTATCATCAAGTAAGAATTCATGAAGAAGACGTACCAAAAACAGCTTTCCGAACTCGGTATGGGCACTATGAATTTTTGGTTATGCCGTTTGGGTTGACAAATGCACCTGCAGTGTTTATGGACCTCATGAACCGAGTTTGCAAACCTTACCTTGAAAAGTTCGTGATAGTGTTTATCGATGACATTTTGATATATTCGAGAAGTAAGGAGGAACACGAACAACATTTGCGGGAAGTCTTAGAATTATTGAGGCAAGAGAAGTTATACGCAAAGTTGTCCAAATGTGAATTTTGGCTACAAGAAGTACAGTTTTTGGGGCACATTGTGAACCATCAAGGGATCCAAGTAGACCCAAGTAAAATTGAGGCCATTAAAAATTGGCAAGTGCCTAAGTCACCAAGAGAAATTCGCCAATTCTTAGGACTAGCCGGGTATTATAGAAGATTCATTGAAAACTTTTCAAGTATTGCCCAACCTCTAACCCTCCTAACTCAAAAAGATCGAGCGTATGAATGGGGAGAAGAACAAGAAATGGCCTTCCAAACGTTAAAAAAGAAGTTATGTGAGGCTCCAATATTAAGCCTTCCAGATGGAACTGATGAATTGGTGGTATATTGTGACGTGTCTCGTAAAGGTTTAGGATGCGTACTGATGCAAGGAAAGAAAGTAATAGCATATGCCTCCCGACAATTAAAGATACACGAAAAGAACTATACAACCCACGATTTGGAATTGGGAGCGGTTATTTTTGCATTGAAGATCTGGAGACACTACTTGTACGGCACAAAATGTACTATCTATACTGATCACAAAAGCCTACAACACATATTTGATCAGAAAGAGCTAAACATGAGACAAAGGAGATGGGTAGAACTGTTAAATGATTATGATTGTGAGATTAAATACCATCCGGGCAAGGCCAACGTAGTAGCTGATGCTTTAAGCCGAAAAGACATAGTCAAACCATTAAGGGTACGAGCACTCGGAATGACTGTTCAAAGTAGCCTAACCGAACAAGTTCGTGTTGCACAAGATGAGGCTTTGAAGGCAGATCAGCTAGAAAAAGAAGAACTACATGGGAATGAAAAGAATTTTGAGAAGGAAATTGATGAAGTATATTATTACAAAAACCGGGTCTGGATTCCAACACTTCATAAACTCCGAAAGTTGATTCTTGATGAAGCACATAAGTCCAAATATTCTATTCATCCAGGTACTGATAAGATGTATAAGGATGTTAAAGAATTTTACTGGTGGCCTGGCATGAAAAAGGATATAGCCGTGTTTGTAAGTAAATGTGCAACGTGTGCAAGAGTTAAAGCCGAATATCAAAAACCTTCGGGAATGTTACAACAACCCGAAATCCCACAATGGAAATGGGAACAAATTACCATGGACTTTGTGACGCACCTTCCTAAAACCTCCCGAGGACACAATGCTATCTGGGTAATTGTTGATCGATTAACCAAATCCGCACACTTTATTCCCATCCGTAACAACTACACCACCGAAAAACTCGCTCAAATTTACATCGATGAAATTGTATCCCGACACGGAGTACCTCTTTCCATTATTTCAGATCGAGACAGTCACTTTACTTCACATTTCTGGCAAGCAGTACAAGAATCTTTGGGAACTCGAATAGATTTGAGTACCGCCTACCATCCCCAAACCGACGGCCAATCTGAGCGAACCATTCAAACCTTAGAAGATCTACTTCGTGCCTGTGTACTTTATTTCAAAGGAAACTGGGATCAACATCTCTCAATTATTGAGTTTTCCTATAATAATAGCTACCACAGTAGTATAAAAGTTGCACCTTATGAAGCTCTATACGGGCGAAAATGTAGATCACCACTATGTTGGACGGAAGTGGGTGATACCCAAATTTCAAGGTCTGATTTAATTCAGGAAACCACCGATAAGATTTACCAGATTAAGCAAAAATTGAAAGCTGCCCGCGACCGACAAAAGAGTTATGCCGATGTTCGCAGAAAACCGTTATCTTTTGAAATAGGTGATAAGGTGTTTTTAAAAGTATCGCCATGGAAAGGTGTTATAAGATTTGGAAAGACTGGTAAACTAGCCCCGAGATACATCGGACCTTTCGAGATTATTGCAAAAATTGGTCCCGTAGCTTACCGATTAAAACTACCCTTAGAATTGAGCACTATTCACGACGTGTTTCATGTATCGAATCTGAAAAAGTGTTTGACTGATGAAACGACAATAGTACCACTGGAAGAAGTTCAGATTAATGAAAAGCTCAACTTCGTAGAGGAACCGGTAGAAATTGTGGACGGGACAACCAAACAGTTACGACAAAACAAAATATCTCTAGTAAAAGTTCAGTGGAATTCAAAACAAGGACCCGAATATACTTGGGAACGAAAGGACGAATTCCGAAAGAAATACCCACACCTGTTCCCTAAAAAGAAAACCGATGACACATTAAATTTCGAGGATGAAATTTCTTAACGGGGGGAGAATGTGACATTCGTTACAAAACGAGGTATATTATATTCACTATGTAGCAAGTAAACGATAAATCGGTTAATTCGTAGTGCTTAAACGAGTAACCGAACGATACTAATTATGACCCGTATACATACTGAGGGGTCATATACGAGTTATAGATATATTATAGAGGATAACATATTGAAATTTAGGCCCCAGTACGTTTAAAACTCTTTAAACGAAAATGGTTTCGTTTATCGTTACGCTATAAGCTTAAACGCAATCGTTAATATCAAAACGAGCATTGTAGCATCTGTTAAGCCGAAAAAGATTTATAAAACACTTATATGACATGTTCTAAGCAATCCGTGAAAATATTTTGGAATTTTACAACTAGTCAGTACGTTTTTCTTATTTTACAAAAAGAAGCTGAAAAACACTCGTTTTCGCGCTGGTTTTCGCACTCGAACTAGTTTTCTTGCGAAAAACCAAACCCGAATTAAATTTTTGACCGACATTTATGCGTGGCACGAATACCGAGGAACCATTGGGCCAAATAGGAGGCCCAATGGGCCCTTATGGGTTCCGGTCACAACTTTGGGGGGGACCCCTTTTGATTAGCTTGTTAAATAAGCTAAGGTAAGAGATATTTTTCCATTCCAAAGTCCAACCAACTCAATATTCAGCTGATCATGCTCATCTCTTGACCAAAACCCTAGAGTTAAACTCTTAATTCATGAAGATTTCAAGCTTGTTTAGTAAGATTTAAACATAGAAAATTAGTTCTTGATTAGTATTAAACATGTTTAACCATCCAAAAACCATAAAAATCAAGTAAAATCATTTTTTGATGTTAAACATGTCTACAAAGCAGAAACATATTGATTTTTGGTCAAAAACACGGATTAGAACATGAATACGACGTTTTTACGGTTTGAAAGTTCGGTTTGATACCAAAACCGAAACCCTAGTTAACAAGGCTGTTCAATGGATGATTTATGCTTGGTTTGATGTTATATGATATGTAGATACACTTAGTTTGCAACTTAAGGCCCAGAGAGTCGTTTAAGCTATCAAAAACCACCGAAAACCGACAAGGTAATACCGTATTACTCGTTTAGGGGCTGTTTAGTATTAGGTTGTGACGTGCTTGTTTTTAGCTTTTGAAAATTTTCAAGGACATTAGGGATCATATAAATGAGTCCCTGTTCAAATTTGGTAATTTTTCGATAAACGGAGAATATTTGGTGAATTTATTTCCCTTTTTGAGCGTTTATTTGGGAAAAATAGCTAAACATATTGAAAAATTATGAAATTTGGTTTTGCAGATTAATATGTTATGGTAAGATCACTGTTAAATTTTGGGGATCATTGAAAATTCCTAAGTAAGGTTTGTGCAATTATGATTTAACCGAATTTTAACAGCCGAAAAACGCACAAAAATGCATTTTTTCAAAAACCTTAGGTTCTGGAGATTTTGCAGGGGCTATGTAATAACATTGAGGCCATTTTTAAAAATTATCGGATTTTTCGGAGGTCGTTTGATATAAACGGGCCATTTATTTCACGATTATAACCTATTAAATGAATTTTTATAAATAAATAATTAATCATAAAATTTCTGAAAATATTTTTATAAACTTCTCCATATTTTAATGTATTTTTACAAAAATTTACATAATTTATATATAAGTACATATTTAGTTATGATTAATCAAAGATTTAAATTATTATTGTTTTAACGAAACCGACAGTTTGATGTTTAACGGACTGACTGGTACGTCAAAATATCAAAAGTGGTCAAATATTGTATTTTTGGATGAAATTGATAAAAACGAACTTTTTACGAGAATTCCGGACAATTCGGATGAATTATACGTGTTTTGTATAATTAAACCCGTGTGAAAACGGAAACGGACCCTGCGATCAATCCAGATACCGAAACCTTAAAACTCTTTTATAAATTAAATCATTTTATCAATCAATATGTTTACTTAATTTTTATGATCTTACCTATTCCCGAAACGCGTAAACGATCAACTTGGCTAGGCTCGGAAAACGGTGAAACTGAGCCAAATCTGATTTTAAGTATTTCACAGTATACAACGTCACAATCTAAGACTATGGTCATGTTTTGGGCCTAACAGCTATAACCAAACTAGTTATACAGCCCAATTTGGTTTAAACACTGTACTAGTATTAACAGTACGATACCGATTATAGGATACAAGCTATAATCGAGGCATAACACTTATTGACGTATATTACCTGCTCGAACTACAATAAGGTGAGTTTCACGACCCCACTTTCTAAACTGTTTGATGAACTTTTGGGGTGGAAAGCATGTTTACATATACTTATATACTTGAAAACGTGTGATGATGTGAATTATCTAGGTACTAACACTTGAAAGTCCCCACAAACACAAGTGATTAACTTCGTGCCGGTGACGTGTGGATAGTACTATCGGTTTGACAAACCCAACTGACAGAGCCGGTGGGGTATGCCGGAACATGTTAACCCAGTTGCACATTGTTATTTAAACTTATTACATACTGCTATGTGGTGTTAGACATAGTACATACTTGGGGCAAAGTGGCTGTTAAATGCCAACGGGAGTGCATGGGCAGGGGTGGCCATGTGTTTTAGCTCGTTTCAGTTTCACTTGTGGCTTAGTATAATACATCATACACATACATGTATACATACACACTGTAAACTTTACGAACTCGTATACTGATTTCGTTGATACTCTTGAAACTTGAAACTCACCAACTAGACGTAGTTGACCCGTTTTAACATGCTTTTCAGGTAAGCCGAAGTTGGAATGATTTGCTTACGTGCTTGGTGTTAGAAGGAAAGTTGAATAGCTGTGAATAGATGAAAATACGTACTAATGAATAAGGAACCGAGAACTGGTTATGTGTTTTTCATCTAGTTTGTAAACATAGTACCTACCAATGTAATATGATGTAAATTAGTTGTTGAATTTCTTTATAAACAATGTGGTTGATACCAGTGTTATCTGTTACATTCCCGTATTACGCTTCCGCAACTACCTAGTCGGGGTGTGACAGGTGAAGTTAGGACAACTTCACCTATTGGTGAAGTTAGGAAAACTTCACCATAGGCCCAAGCCCGCAAAGATGTTTATCTATATATATGTGTGTCATGTTTAGGGTTTGGTGTTAAGAAAAGTGAGAGTGAGAGCAGAAAAGTTGTCTAGAGAAAAACATATAGTGAGAGTCTCGTAGGCAGACCCGAGGTAGAGCTCACCTCGGGTCGGTCGTAACATGTTTTCTCTTTCGGTATGTAATGTGTTTTGATTAATAAATAAAGCGATTAGCAGATCCGTTTATCCCATTAGTGTGTGTGTGTGTTTGTGTTTAATCGTGTTCTTCGTCTCCTACACCATAAACAAGTCTAGGAGGATTCTGCACTCCTAGACCTCGTGCGGATCTCGTATCGATCACCATCGCACCGGGGAGTTACAAGTGGTATCAGAGCCTTAGGCTCTTATGCTATGGTTCGAGATCTGTGTTTTGGTGTTTTTTGGCACGTTTCAGATCTAGTTTTAGTTTGAAAAGACGACAGTGGCGAAGTTATAGGGTTTTGGTGAAGGTATAGGGTTTTGGCGAAGTTATCAGGTGGTGAAGTTATCAGGTGGCGAAGTTATCAGGTGGTGAAGTTATCAGGTGGTGAAGTTAACATGTGGTGAAGTTATCAGGTGGCGAAGTTATCATGTGGTGAAGTAATCAGGTGGCGAAGTTAAAAGGTGGTGAAGTTATCAGGTGTAGAAGTTATCAGGTGGTGAAGTTATCAGGTGAAGTTAACGATATGTTTTCCTTTTCCTACGACGTTCAAGATTTGGTATTCCCAAAAAAAAAGTCGGGAAATTTTCTTGAACGAAAATTTTCATATGTCATTCATATGAAAAGAGGATTATTGAGGAAAAATTTGGTGATAATATTTTTTTTTTTGGAGTTTCCGTCCAAATGACCGGGTTTACACGATTATTATGAGGTCGAAAAACGTTGTTCCGAAAAAGAGTGACCATTGGTATCTCTAGGTCTTACATGTGAACAACTACGGGTCAGCTATTTAAATGAATTTATGGACTCGCTTGGATATGGAGTTGAAGTTGCGAATGGGATATTAATTGAAACTAGAAATTGACACACACTTGGTTATTTGGGCATGTTTTGCAAAGAAAAGAGGGGTTAAAATTTCTAGTTGAAAATGTGTTTTCTTAGCAAACTTGAAGATGCTTAGGTAATAAAGATCATGGAGGCTTAATTAAGCTTTTGATAATTATTAAAGGGCATGTGTGTTAGATTCTGTCAAGGTGGTTTTGTGATGAAACTGATCATTTGTTGTTGAGTACTTGAAGATTGAACCTTATCTTACCAACCAATTATGGTTGAGATGATTGATTAGGCACCGAGATGCTGATCAAAGATCTCGATTGATATAATTTGGATGGGCATATACTGAAGGGGAGATCTGACATGGAAGACGTCGAGTGATTGGTAGATTTGTTAAGCTACAAGACAGATTCAGACACTGCTGGTTGAAGACAGGATTGATGTTGCATATATATGTGAAGTTCAACTTTGAAGATCACAGTGCAATGTCTGAAGATCGAGTCCTACCAGAAGAAGAAAATAGAAGATCATCAGTTAAGGGGGTGTCTTTTGGTGCATGTTTTATAATAGATGATCTTTAGTGTTTGTTAGAATTGAGAGCAACGGTCAAGGGGGAGTCTGTTGGTGCATTTTGTGTCCGTCGCTATGCAATTCCGACCAGCTAGGGAGAAGTTGTGGACGGAGCCAACTTCGCCATATGTGAAGTAGGACAACTTCACTTATTGGTGAAGTTAGGACAACTTCACCATAGGCCCAAGCCCAAGCCCGCGAAGATGTTTATCTATTTATATGTGTGTCATGTTTAGAGTTCGGTGTTGAGAAAAGTGAGAGTGAGAGCTGAAAAGTTGTCTAGAGAAAAACAAATAGTGAGAGTCTGGTGGGCAGACCCGAGGTAGACCTCACCTCGGGTCGTCCGTAACATGTTTTCTCTTTCAGTATGTAATGTGTTTTGACTAATATATAAAGCGATCTGCAGATCCGTTTATCCCATTTGTGTGTGTGTTTGTGTTTAATCGTGTTCTTCTTCTCCTACACCATAAACGAGTCTAGGAGGATTCTGCACTCCTAGACCTCGTGCGGATCTCGTATATATCACCATCGCACCGGGGACTTACACCACCTCACACCATTGACCAAACTACCCAAGACCTAAGCCAACCAACACATGAACCTTATATTCCAGAATCAATTCGCACACACTTAGAAACTTTTCCATCCACACAAATTCAATCCCCGACACACTCACAGACATTAGACAAACCCAACCAACCAACATTTACAATAACTCATACTAGAACACTTTTGATCCCCAAACATCAATCCTTTGCCATCAACTAGTGATAACATTTTTGAAGAACCAAGCCCTCCCATTGACCCAATCCATACACAATCCCAAACCTTTACACCAACCACTGAACATGTCCAACCTTTACCTGAACCTTTCTCTAATTCACCACCACAAACCCCTCCCTCTGGTACTTATATATTTGGAAGAAATCTAGATCTTATGTTGGAAAATGCTAATCTAAGAAGGAGAAATGAAGAGGTGTTGAAAGAAAATAATGAGTTGAAAGAACAGCTGGCCCAAGCTCATCAAAGAATTCAAACCCTTGAGGCAGAGGTTGAGAAGACCTCAGCTGCCCCAAAATAGGGGGAGAATATATATGTGGTCACTGTTGCTGATGAGATTGTTGATGAAGTGATGGTAAATGTGGAAGTAGAGGTTGAAGATGATGGCTTGAAAAGTATCTTAAATACTTATGCTAATAGTGAGGATGAGGTTAGTGCTGAAAGAATGATTTTTGATGAAGACTATGAAGGTGATAAATCTGGTGATGATGAACAAGACTATGATGTGAATGATGAGATTTTGAATACTCTTTATGGAGATTTCGATGATGATTTGTTGAGGAAAGAGAAAGAGTTTGGTGCTGAGATTGAAAACCAAAATGCTGATAATCTGGCCACAACAGAAGCAATATCAACTGATGTTGTTGCTACTGATGTTAGACTGATGCAATGGCCACAGATGTGATGACTGATGCTGTGATGGATGAAGGTGCTGCAACTGAGGAACTAATTCTCACAGAACAAGAAACTCATGAAGAGAGTTCCAAGAAAGTTGAGCATGAAAAGGAAATGGAAGATCTATTGGATGACATTGACAATTTCCCCTCTGAAACTGAAGAGGAAAAGAAAAGGATGGAAAAGAGGAAAGCAAAATTTGATGATGAGGAAGAACCGGTTGTGACACAGGAGGTACCTGATGAGGAGGAAGACGATGAGAATATTAAAGCAGCCAAAAGGTTGAAAAAGTTGTAACTGAAATAAGGGAGAGGGAATTTATTACCCAAACCTTAACATTTGAAGAGTTGAATTAGCAAGAGACTTTGATTAAACAAGCAAATATTGCTAAAACTCTAGATCATGAAGAGGTTGTTGAACAAGAGGTGATAGAGTTCTGATTAAAATGAAACAAGCTGAGGAAGTTGACAACACCTTAGCAATAGTTATAAGCAAGTTTGCACAGCCAGATGCTCCAATCACTGCTGAAATTAAAAACGAAGAACCTGTTAAGCAAGCGGAAACGGAAGAAACTGTAGAAACACTGTCGAAAAAGGCTTCCATGATACATGATGACTTTATTTCTAAAGTGAACAGGTTTGAAAAGACGTACACAAGGAAGAGGAAAGTGAATATGGAAGATGATGATAATGAGATTAACAGGAAAAGGGCTAAAAAGGATGGTGATCCTGAATACTTTGTTGAAAGCCCTAAGGAACAGGAAAGCCTTGTGATGGCTGTTCCTATACAGATAGTTATGCCAGATACTGAACCTGACCTTAATGAACCCAAA